>NW_024063239.1:0-58080 GCF_006381635.1 Hibiscus syriacus | reverse complement strand
CCAACCATCAAAAGACCACGAAACAGGGAGAAATCCAGAACCAGAGTCCAAAAACCCATTAGCATATCAGTCAACAAGACGAAGCAAACAAAAGAAAACCTCACCTTCCTTAGTCGAAGAGCAGAACGTCGCCATCGGCCAAGCCGAGCCACGTTGGGTCATCAAGGGTAAGATTCGCGGTGACTCTTGGTTCCTGTTCGTGTGGTGGGTATGTAGGGTTTTGTTTCCGGGTTATTCGTGGGTAGTAGGTCTATAAAAGGCTAGATCTAGTTTGGGTTTCTGAGTCAGGACATGGGGGTTCTCGTCGGAGTGTTTAAGTGGTGGAGGCCTGGGTTTTTAAGTAAACAGAAGAGTGAGATTGTGAGGGTTGCGGTTCTCCCATCGGGCTCTGACAGAGGCGAACACACGGTGGTTGCGCGGTTCGGTGAGGGTTGGGGGTTTGTTTTAGCCCCTTTGGGTTTTGGGTTCTGTCATGAGAGACTCAAGGTTTTGGGGTTCAAGGTTTACGGGGTAAGTTTCCCGCCTGCTCGGCTCCTCATCGGAGCCATTAGACGGCGGTGGCCACGGCGTTGGCCATGCTTCGTCTGGGGTTTGAAGGTGGAAGAAGGAGAGATGAGAGAAAACGGCTGGGGCTCTTCTGTTTGGGTTTAGGATGAGAAGAAAAATGAAATTAGGTATAGGACTTACCCTGTTATCCCATATGTCAAAACGGCGTCGTTCCCGGATGGCTTGAAACGGTAGCGTTTTGATAGCTGAGGGGAAAACTGTGCGTTTTAAGAAAAGGGTTAATGCCTGGCGTGGCCATCCCAACCTTGTTTCATTTCGATTTGGTCCCTATACCGAACTTTGTTATCTTTTGATTTTGTATCTTAATTTTCAGCGTGTTACATCCAAGTCCAGAACCATGTTAGGGCCATTTTAATGTTGTTTAGGCATTGGATGTGTAATTTGAGAAACTTTCAATTTGGTCATTTGCAGTATTTTGGTTGTATTATGTTTGCAGTACCCAAAAATGAAATGTAATGAAAAGAACTTGTTATTTATTTTTTATGTTTTAGTCCTTCTAATATTTTATGCATGTTTGTTAGGCTAATTAGATTTATTTTAAATATGTTGCATGTGTATATTATTTCGAGCATGTTGTCCATACGCACTTAGGTGTATTTCTTTTTAAAGCATGTTAGCCTCGTTTACTTTAATCGCACGTTCAATTAATCTTTGCATTAACATCACTTTGTATGATTTGCATGATATCCTCATATGCATAACTTGACATTATTGCATAATCAGAATTAAGGGTAATGCCCTTTTAATCTAAAATTATCAGAATGGCTTTCCTTAACTTACAGGAAAATTGTTTTGACGATTTTAAATTAAAATGGATCCCATCAGTAACGCCTAATTAAATTTGGATATATCATTGTAAAATTTGGGAGCGAAAGAAAAGGAAATATTCGACTATTTAAACTTTTCGAGAAAAGGTCGTTAGAACTGAACTAAAGATCTGGTCTCGATATTTTAAATAATCGAATATTCTTTATCTTTCTAATGACTGGGTAATTTAAATTAAATCTATTTTGTTGCTTTGAATGTTGCAATTTGCATGTTGTCGTTTAAAGGGATCATTAATCAAATCAAATTTGAACTTGTGAAATTCGTTGCAAAGAAATTAATTAATCGACTAGGTACCGATTTAGGGCGTTGTGGGGGTGCTAACCTTCCCCACACGTAATCGACTCCCGAACTCAGATTTTGATAACGCGGACCTCTACTTGTCGTTTTAATTAAAATTAATTTTTATTTAAAATGACAAATTTTTTGGGTACCCAATCACACCCTAATCAAAGATTGGTGGCGACTCCTCGAACCTTATATTTTTACCGTAACGGAATCTCCAATTTTCGAAACGAGAGGTTTTCTAAAATCGCATCGTTTGTAATTAAAAATTCAATTGAAAAGAGAATAATTAAAAATGATGCGGTTTTCAAAGTCTCGCCCCCACTCCCGTTTAAAAATCGTTTCGACAGCTTGGCGACTCTGCTGGGGAGTTTTTAGAGAGTCAGGCCGATCGTCGATTAATAATTGTCTTTGCAAACGAAATTATAAGTTCGCTTTAATTTGGTTTTTGATCCCTTGTTTGTTTGAATTGTTTTATTACATCTTAATTTGTAATTTGGTAATGAATAAATAGTTGTACTAATGTGTGTTCTACATGTTTCAGTTTTCTGACCTTCGTTTTAGTCTATGTTTTTCTTGGATCGAGGCAAAGGATTATGGTTTCCCTCACTGTCGTTACAACCATTCGATATTTAGAGCCTTCTTACTGTGCTCTGTCCCGTTAGGTAGGGGTGAAAGCTACGCTTACGTGAGAAAAATTATTTTCTCCGCATGGGCTTTAGCTAGTAACCTCTGGGGTACATGCCTTATGTTTACGAGTGAAACATTGAGTTTCCTCGCATGGACATAGGGAAATGTATCCTCTCGAAATTGAACTTGATCCGTTTAAGCCTATAATGGGCGAGGATCGAGGGTCTGGCAAGCCCAAGGGGGCACCAGCAAAGGACAATTCGAGGACCCTTTTAGAAATACTGAAACTCTGCCCATCTTATGTGAATTTCTGTCCACAGACACAAAGGGGAAACTCATTCTAACTTTTCCCTCGAATTTATTTATTTATTTATTTATTTATTTATTTATTTATTTTATTTTTTTTGCAAAAAGTATTCGAACTAGAGATCATGTGGTTAGGTTTATTTTTCAAACATGCATGTGAATTAGATACCATGCGGTTAGGATTTTTTATGAGTAACAAAACCTGTGGGTAAATATCATGTCGGGTAGGATCTACTAAAGCATGATTCGGTAGACGCCATGTTGAGTAGATACCATGTGAATTAGGTTTAGGATGTATATTTTCTATCTTCATGTTGTTTTTATTCTTTGACTATTCATTGTATATACTAACACAGTTTTATTTTTGTTTGTGTTTTATTTATTACCGCTGCATTGCATCATCATTCATGAAGAAAGGTGTTGATTCACAAGGTGGTCATAAAAGTAGAAGGCGGTCATAAAATGGACAAGAGCTTTCATAACAAGGAAGTGGATAACGCAGAAGTGAGGTCGTGGTCCGAGGAAACTCAGAGGAAGAAAGGCGACAGTTTGACTGAAGATTACATATCAGTACTACCAGAGGTTGCTCCGGTCAGTCTAAAGCAAAACGATTTGCAAGAGTTACGCGAAATTTGGGAAAGTTGGAATTCTGATGTGAAATACTCTTTCTGGCAAAAGTATGGTGACATCGCCCTTCTGTTGTACGTGAAAGTAAACGAACCCCTAATCAAAGCTCTCGTACAGTTTTGGAATCCCGCATATAGCTGCTTCACTTTCAACAAGGAAGACATGACTCCCACGTTAGAAGAATACACCTCCTTGTTTCATTTCGAGACGATACACTTGGATCGTATCTACTCAAAGCCTCAAGGACACAATCCTTTAAGGGCAAGCTCGCAAGGATTACTGGGATGGGAGAGAAGTGGGTTGCTGATCGAATCCAAAAGAAGGGAGAGTCCGATTGCTTCTCTTGGTCATGCCTCAAGGAGCTTATCGTCAAGCATAGCGATATCGAGAAGAGCATGGAGATGTTCGCCCTGGGAATTTATGGTTTGATGATCTTCCCGAAAGTTCTTTATCACGTGGAAGCCGCAGTGGTCGATTTATTCGAGCGTTTGGAAAGGAAGGTAAACCCTGTTCCTGCAGTTTTGGCTGAAACATTCAGAGCACTTAGCAGTTGCAGAAGAGCTGAGAGTAGCCGCTTCACCGGGTGTGTCCAGTTGCTTACTGTTTGGATACGCAGTCACTTCTGGAAAATTGACCGAGAGTATAGCCGACGGTTTTCTACGGCCTATTCCCTTAAAAGATTTCCTCACTAAAGAGTGGCCAGAGCATCTCACCAGGAAAGATTGGGTTTCACTCTTCAGAAATTTACAGGAACATGATATAGTGTGGCGTGTCCCCTGGTTAGCTTTTGTGGATGTGTTGTACAAATGTGGGGATTCCGATTGGGTAACCCTATTAGGGTTATGGGGTGGAGTAGGTTATGCGCCACTGATGGTACTAAGGCAATTTGGGGCCCGCCAATTCGTCCCAGCTACATCCGGTCTGAAGGCATCTGAATTTGTGTACTGTGGAGATCATTACAAGAAGACTGCTCGTGCAATGTCAGAGGCATGGAAGTCAACCTTTAGAACTGATTTCATAGCAGCTGAGGTCATGCTGACACCAGATTACGTGGCATGGAGGGCGGTGCGAAAGAATGATATCCTTCCGTTGGCGGATCGTGACCAAACAATTCCTTTGGAAGTACAGTTTAAATACGTACCGTCTAAGTTGGAGATACTGAAGAGTGAATTCGAAGCGGAAATCGCCAGGAAGGAAGCAGAGTGTGAGGCCCTTAGACAAAAGAATTTCATGTTGGACATCGATAGGGGATTCTATAATACACAGTTTGAGCTTATGCGCAAGAGAAAGGATGAAGTGGAGGCCAATCTCACTAGTTTACAGAGCGATTACCAAAAGATGAGTCGAGCACGGGCAATTGCTGGCCTCGGGAAAACTTCAGAGCAGTGGCGGTTAGAGCTCCGGGCTGAGAGAGATCGTCGAGTTAGAGACGTCAGAGCCGAGAGAGAGCACCGAGTCAGAGAAGTAGAGACAGAGAAGAAGAAAAGACATCAAGAACTTGAGTCCGAGAGAAGGTCCTGGGTTAGGGTAATGAAGAGCGAAAGGACAGAGGCTAAAGAGTTAAGACAAAGGTACACCTTGAGCAAGAAGCGAGAAGAAGAATTGCATGCTAATATTGAAGAACTCAGAATGGAGGCAAATAACATGCAACTTGAACTTGAGGTTAGAAAGGAAAAGAATCGACGAGCTCGAAACTGAGAAGAGGCAAAGCAAAGAAGAGCTAAAATTAGAAAGGCAACATCGGGAGAATGTGCTCCAAGGCAAACAGGATGAAGTATTTCTCTGGATACAGAGGTGCGGAGCAAAGAACGAACGGATAGAGGTACTCAATCAAGAGATGCACGAAATGGAATCAAGGCATGAGGAAGAGCTAGCTCGAGCCAAGGCAAAGAATGAAGAGTACAGTGCCTACGTTATGCAGCTTGAAAGTTCCTTATCTGCAGAAAACAGTCAGCGTTGCCCAGTGGATCAAAGGGTTAGCCTCGAGGAGAACGCTGCTTTGCAAAAGAAGATTCATGATTTAGAGGCTGCCTTACGAAACTGCCAGACACAAATCGATGGTCTCGAGCGCACCGTCCAAACACCAGACTGCAATGGCAAAACTTAAACGATCACTTTAGAGACTGGAAGACAAACGTGAATCACGTGATCCGAGAGACCATGAATCAGTTAAGTGGCGTTGCGAGGCAGTTGGGAGAGATGGACCTCCAAGCAAAAGTCATCCAGAGCTATGCCAATCCAGCATCAGGCGTAGGAAAGAGGGTCGATTGGCTTGTCAATCAGATAGTAGAGCTGAACATGAGGGCTAGGCCATTTCTGTAGTGGACTTTTTCTTGTAAAGATGATGCTTTTGTCCTAAATGAAAGTTGTTCTAAGACTGATCGCGTCTTATGAATCAATGTCTTTCTGCATGCATTTGCATTTTATTTGCAATTTAAGTTTTGTATTGCATTTTTATCGCACTTTACATAATTTGCATTCATCCACAAAGCATTAAAATTAACAATAAGGGATACATTACAGAATACTGGGAAATTTCAAGCATCACTATAACACAAGGAAGGCCATGGATGATAAGATTGCTCAAATCGAAAGAACTCAACTGCAATTGCAAGATGATCTAAGGAAAATGCAAGAATATATGCTTAAGGCTCAAGAGGATATGTTGTCTAAATTGGCAAATATGCTGGGAGGGAGAAATCCAGAGCACGGAAAGGCCCATGAGCAAACAAGTGAAGAACCACTTTACCCTCCAGGGTTTACCCCGGTACAGTCTCCGAATATCCATGGAACATCTATCCATACCAAAGTACATATAAATCCTGACGGCGTTGCAGTTAATCCACAACCGGGATCTTGTTCGCATCCCGAAGAAAGCCCATATCACCAGGTCCCGGACCTTGATGAAGAAGCAAAAAAGAGCGAAAACAAGTTGTTGCAGGAGCAATATAAGCAGCTAGCAAATGAAGTACAAGCTATGAAAGAAGATACCAGCTTGTATGGTCTCGACGCTAAGGAACTGAGTTTAGTTCCTGACCTGGTCCTACCTCCCAAGTTCAAAACTCCTGACTTCGAGAAATACGACGGTACCCAATGCCCTTCTGCCCATATCACAATGTTCTGCAGGAAAATGACTGGTTACGTAGGGGACGACCAGCTGTTGATCCACTGTTTCCAGGAAAGCTTAGTAGGCTCAGCATTGCGATGGTATAATCAACTAAGGAGAGTTGATGTCAGGACGTGGAAAGACCTGGCCAAATTTTCTGACCAGTATAAGCATGTGAAGGACGTCAGGCCTAACAGAATGGTACTGCAAGCAATGGAGAAAAAGCATAGTGAAAGTTTCAGACAATATGCTCAGAGGTGGAGAGAGGTAGCAGTACAAGTCCACCCACCGTTGGTAGAGGAGAAACGAACCTACTTTTTGTTAATACCTTGAAGGCTCCATTTTTCTCACATTTTGTTGGTAATCATTCTCGAAGTTTTGCTGATATAGTTACGGCGGGAGAAATGATTGAAATGGCGATTAAAACGGGAAGCTTGAGGGAGGAGATTCCAGCAAGAAACAACCGATGAGGAAGAAGGAAAACGAAGTCAACAAAATAAGGCAGTATGATTCCCATAATATCACAGTGTCCCGACCACAGGGAACGATAGCATCACCCCAAATTGACAATAGGCAAGGGGCAAGAGATCTAAGGAGAGAGAGGCCTCAATTCGACCCGATTCCCATGACTTATAAGGAGTTATTCCACGAATTATATGATCGACATGTAGTCTCACCTTATCATGTGGACCCTATACAACCCCCATATCCCAAGTGGTATGATGCTAGTGCTAAGTGCGAATACCATGCAGGGGTTTCTGGACATTCTATTGAAAATTGTCCCGCTTTCAAAAAGGTCGTCCAAGCTCTGAGAAGAAGAAACGTCATCAATTTTGGTGACAGTGAACAGCCAAACATAGCCCAGAATCCATTGCCAAATCATACAGGAGCCGGGATTAATGCAGTCGCTGAAGAGAAAGGAAAAACGACTGTAAAAAATGTTAGGGAGGTGATGTCACCCATGTCTTGGGTGTGGTGCCAAATGGTCAAGGTAGGACTATTAAAGACTAATCTGCCACGTGAACACTACAATAATGAAGAGATGTGCCACTACCATAACTGCACAAAACACAGTATACAACAGTGTTCTGATTTCTTAGGGCTGGTACAAGAGATGATGGATGGTAAGGAAATCGAGTTCTTCAAAGAAGGGGCTGAGAAAGAAGAAGCGGAAGTTTACGCCTCTGAGGGATCATCCAAAGAGGTCTATAGTGCTAGTTGTCCCCTCGTCATTACTCCCAAGAATCGGGTGGCTGAGAAGGTAGCTCCAAAGGTGATTATTATGCCTCCCTCTCCGTTCCTGTACAAAGACAATAAACAGGTACCCTGGAGATATACTTGTCAAATAGGAGAGGTGACAAAGCAACAGGAAGAGGTAGATGAAGTGGGACACATGACCAGGAGTGGTAGATGTTATCACAAAGAACCTGAGAAAAAGATTGCTGTCGAGAAAGGAAAAGGTATCGATGTGCAGATAAGAGAAGATGAACCCATCGTCAATGAGCCAGTAACGGAGAATGAAGCGATGGAATTTTTAAAATTTTTGAAACATAGTGAATACAGTATTGTTGAGCAATTGCACAAGCTGCCTGCCCGTATTTCTGTCCTATCACTTCTTCTGAGTTCAGAGGCTCATCGCAACGCCCTGTTAAAAGTTTTAAACCAAACATTTGTCCCGAAGGAGATACCCACAGAAAAGCTAGACCGACTAGTTGCCAACATCCAGGCCGATAATTTTTTATCTTTTTCTGAGGACGAGATCCCTTCTGGGATGATTGGCAATCATAAGGCCCTACACATCACAGTTAGGTGCAAAGGGCTTGTTCTATCCAGAGTACTGATAGATAACGGTTCGGCGTTAAATGTGATGCCCTTGGTGACCCTGAAAAAATTACCAGTGGATAGCACCCTGATGAGAAGCTGTCAAAGTGTGGTTCGAGCTTTTGATGGAACGAAAAGAGAAGTTCTAGGCAAGATTGATATCCCTTTGACTATTGGCCCGGCGATATACGAAGTGGAGTTTCTTGTGATGGACATCATGCCTACATACAACTGTTTATTGGGAAGGCCCTGGATTCATCAGGCCGGTGCGGTTCCGTCAACGTTGCACCAAAGGATAAAATTTGCAATGGATGGGAGGCTTATATGCATTCATGCTGAGGAAGACATTATTGCTTCGGTTTCTACTACTGCTCCATACGTTGAAGTGGAAGAGCAAGCTGTTGAATGTTCTTTCAGATCGTTGGAATACGTCAATGCCATGTTTGTGGCAGAAGGAAAGAAGATCCCGAAGCCTAGATTGTCAAACTGCACCAAAATGGGGCTTAAGCTGACTCTTGGGAGAGGAGCAAAAACTGGCAAAGGGTTTGGACGTCGGTTGCAAGGACTGGTGGGCCCAATCTACCCTGTAACTAAAAGAGACAGGTTCGGTTTAGGGTATCAGCCAACTTTAAAAGAAAAAATGAGAAGCATCAAGAAGATTCAGGAATTGAGAAAGGCAAGATTGACTGGTGAGGACCCAAGCTGGGAGCCCATGACATTCCCGCCATTGAGCAGCATTTTCGTATCAGGAGGATATATGTTTCAAGGGACTTTGGAAAGCAGTAAAGGGATAGTTGAGAATGCCTTGGAGGACTTGGGCATTAATGTCATAACCGATGAGGAGTTCAAAGAAATGAGAGCTATGGGCATCTACCCTGCGCCACTGGGCTTTGTGTTGAACAACTGGACTGCGGAGGAATTGCCTGTAGTTTACAAATCTTTTGCAGAGTAATACACAGAACTCTTCCCTATTGTTCATACCCTGGGACAGTAGGTGATTTGATGTAAAGGGTTAAGTTGTGTGTTTTACTTGCTTTCAATAAAAGATGTGTTTTGTTAATTCCAAATGGAAAACATTTCCTCATGCATTTTTGTTTGAATATACACATATATTATTTCTTTCTATTTGTTTATATGGGAAAAGATTCTCCCATATGTATATGTATATATCTTCTTTTCGTTATCCTTTCAGGAACTCAGATACCAATAATACGAATGCTAATGACTCTGACCCGGAGATTGATTTCGAGATGCCCATATGTCAAGGGGAAATCGAAGGTTGTGATGATGATGAGGGATGTGAACCACTCTCAGAATTACTAAAGATGGTGGAACAGGAAGATGAGCATATCCTGCCTCACAAAGAGCTTACAGAGATCTTGAACCTGGGTACAGATGAGGATAGAAAGGAAATAAAGATTGGTACCACCCTGTCTACTGAAGGGCGGCAAAGCTTGATAGAATTACTTCAAGAGTTCAAGGATGTATTTGCTTGGTCATACGAGGACATGCCAGGGCTGGATACAGAATTGGTTGTCCATAAATTACCAATAAAGCCTGATTGCAAGCCCGTACAACAGAAACTGAGAAGAATGAGACCCGAGATGCTGCTCAAGATTAAAGAAGAAGTGAAGAAACAATTTGATGCTGGGTTTCTCACAGTGGCCAAATATCCTGAGTGGGTAGCAAATATTGTCCCAGTACCAAAGAAGGATGGGAAGGTACGAATGTGTGTCGACTATAGAGATCTGAATAGAGCTAGTCCAAAGGATAATTTTCCTTTGCCACATATAGATACGTTAGTGGACAATACCGCTGGAAATTCCTTATTTCATTTATGGATGGTTTCTCCGGCTATAATCAAATTAAAATGTACCCTGAAGATATGGAGAAAACAACGTTTATCACTATGTGGGGAACGTTTTGCTATAAAGTCATGCCGTTTGGATTAAAGAATGCAGGGGCAACCTATCAGAGGGCCATGGTGACGTTGTTTCATGACATGATGCATAAAGAAATTGAAGTCTATGTCGATGATATGATTGTCAAAGCCAAGACGGAGGAGGAACATGTCGAGAATTTGAGGAAGCTCTTTCAAAGATTAAAGAAGTGCCAACTAAAACTTAACCCAAATAAGTGTACTTTTGGGGTGACATCGGGAAAACTGTTGGGATTCGTAGTGAGCCGAAAGGGAATCGAAATAGATCCCGATAAAGTAAAAGCCATTCAAGATTTGCCAGCCCAAGAACACAGAAAGAGGTTCGAGGATTTTGGGGAGATTAAATTACATCGCTCGGTTTATCTCGCAGCTGACCGAAAGATGTGATCCCATATTCCGCCTTCTTCGTAAGAATGATTCAGGAGAATGGAGTGAAGATTGCCGAGAGGCTTTTGAGGCAGTAAAGAGATATCTTTCGAATACTCCGATCCTAGCGCCACCTATCCCAGGAAAGCCTTTAATTCTTTACTTGTCCGTTTATGACAATTCAATGGGATGTGTGTTGGGGCAACATGATCAAACTGAGAAGAGGGAGAGGGCTATCTACTATCTCAGTAAGAAGTTCACTGAGTGTGAGGCCAGATACTCACCAATTGAAAAATTGTGTTGCGCTTTAGTTTGGGCTACCAGAAGACTTAGACAGTATATGTTGTATCATACTACCTGGCTCATATCTAAGCTGAACCCTTTAAAGTATCTAATGGGGGTACCTGCATTGTCTGGAAGGTTAGCCCGTTGGCAAATCCTGTTGTCCGAATTTGATATCCAGTATATAAGCCAGAAGGCAGTTAAAGGGAGCGCCATAGCAGAATTCATTGCAAGTAGGGCTTCAGAAGAATATGAACAGTTGAACTTCGATTTCCCGGATGAGGATTTAATGGCTATCTCGGAAGAAGAAACAATTGCTCTCACCGGTAAATACTGGAAGATGAACTTTGATGGTGCTTCAAACGCCTTGGGGCATGGGATTGGGGCAATCTTGGTCTCACCAAGTGAAGAGCATTATCCTTTTACCAGTCGGCTCAATTTTGATTGTACAAACAATATGGCTGAATATGAGGCTTGTGTTATGGGTCTTAGAGCAGCTATTGAACTCAAAACAAAAATGCTGAAGGTATATGGGGATTCAGCTTTGGTAATTTACCAACTCAGAGGTGAATGGGAAACCAAAGATCCCAAACTTGTGGAATATCGTAAATTGGTTCTGGGACTTATCGAAGAATTTGAAGAAGTGACTTTCAATTACCTCCCAAGAGAAGAAAATCAAATGGCGGACGCCTTGGCTACTTTGGCAGCGGCCTTTAAGATGAACGAGCATTCAAATATGATGCCTATTGAGATGAAGGCTTATGAGTATCCAGCCCACTGCTTTAACATTGAAGAAGAAGATGATGAAGGACCTTGGTACTATGATATCCTCCAGTATATAAGATATCAAAGTTACCCCGAACAGGCAACTGAGAATGACAAGAGGACCATTAGAAGAATGGCAGCAGGGTATGTGCTTAATGGTGAGATCTTATATAAGAAAAGCATGGATCAGGTCTTATTAAGGTGTGTGGACACTAAAGAAGCGAAAATGATTCTTGAAGAAGTACATGAAGGAATATGTGGCACCCATGCTAATGGGCATGTAATGGCCAGACAGATTATGAGATTTGGGTATTATTGGTCAACTATGGAAACTGATTGCATCAATTATGCCCGAAAGTGTCACAAGTGTCAGATTTATGGGGATAGAATGCACACCCCTCCTCATCCGTTGCATGTGATGACAGCTCCGTGGCCGTTTTCTATGTGGGGCATGGATGTTATTGGGCAAATTTTTCCAAAAGCGTCAAATGGTCATCGCTTCATTCTGGTAGCAATAGATTACTTCACCAAGTGGGTAGAAGCAGCTTCCTATGCAAGTGTTACCCAGTCAACGATATGTAGGTTCTTGAAGAAAGAAATCATCTGCCGATATGGCTTACCAGAGAGAATTATCTCTGACAATGCGTTGAACTTAAACAACAAGATGATGAAATCTGTATGTGAGCAATTCAAAATAAAGCATCATAATTCCACGGTTTATCGCCCAAAGATGAATGGGGCAGTGGAGGCGGCTAATAAGAACATTAAGAGGCTTATAGAGAAGATGACTGAAACTTATAAAGATTGGCATGAGAAGTTGCCATTTGCTCTGTTTGCCTATCGGACTTCTGTACGAACGTCTACTGGGGCAACTCCGTTTCTCTAGTTTATGGGATGGAAGCTGTCCTCCCTATTGAAGTGGAAATTCCCTCGCTCCGGGTTTTATCAGAGGTGAAGCTAAATGAGGCAGAATGGGTACAGGCCAGATATGACCAATTGAATCTGATTGAAGAAAAGAGATTGAAGGCTATTTGTCACGGTCAGATATACCAGAAGCGGATGATACGAGCACATGATAAGAAAGTTCGCCCTCGAGAAATCCACGAAGGAGATTTGGCTCTCAGGAGGATATTGCCCATTCAAAAAGATTTCCGAGGGAAATGGATGCCCAAGTGGGAAGGACCCTATGTTGTCAAGAAAGTTTTCTCTGGGGGAGCTCTGGTCTTAACTGAGATGGATGGGTCTGAATTACCTCATCCAGTGAATTCTGACGCAGTTAAGAAGTATTTTGCTTGAAGAAAAAGAAGAAGAAAAAATGAGTGAAAATGAAAAAAGAGAAAATAAAAAAATAAAAAAAATGAAAAAATGGAAAAAAGAAGGGTTCAAGATGAAAACTCGAAAAGGGCGTCTTGAAACCAAAGGAGGTCTCGAGTCGAAAACCCGCAAAGGGCGACTTGAGTTTTAAATTCAGAGTTCGTGCATGGTGGATAATCTGAATTGTTTTTGGAAGTAGGAAGAGCTCCTGACATGGGTAACGACAATGGCCATTGGGGTTGAGACCAAAGATCAATGAGTCTCGATGAGGACAACCAGAGGAGGAATTGAATGCACGTGAGATTCAATATTGGTTTATGGCATCCAATAATGGGAGATTTTGGGGCTCAGAAAGAGTTTCGCACTCTTAGGTGTCATCACCATTTTGGAGGTCCTTTTGACAGAAGCTACACTCGAGTCATTCTGACGGCGTGCCAGTTCAAAAGCATTTGTGTTATTGATATTTGAAGACACCTGTCCTTTTGTTCTTTTCCGATTAAAAGTTTGTCATGTAGTTGCCTAAAAATTCTTCGCCATTTATATAAATAAAGAGATATTTTCCCTTCTTAATTTCCCTTTTACAAGCATCTAATCTTGAGAAAGTTAAAACGCATAGCTTAACTGGTGGTACATGAGATCATTTTGTATTATTATGCAAAAGGTTTTGGAAATACAGGTACTCTGAAGCTAGTAATGGTTTTACCCATAAGCTTGTAGGGTTGCGAAAAGCTAAAACTTTGGAATTCATAGACAATCTTAGCCATTAATGGATGACCCAAGGATGTTGTCATTTATCAAGAAGATTGGTCAGGGGTACTGGCATGCCTCAAGAAAGAAAGAAGTCAAAGTCTTGTCAAGCCAAAAGTTATAGTATTGAGAGTATCAACTCGGGTGAACGGGTGAAATGCTCTATGCCCAAAGCGAAACCGAGTTCCATCGAAATCAAAGGGGATAATATTCTTTCGAAGAAGAAAATGCATTAAATTGCACATTTGCATACATTTTAGGCATGAATAGGATCATGACATTGCATGATGACTTAAATATTTACAGGTTTCCCAACGATTGTTGAAGATTGTTCGAGTCTCATACTCTCTGAAGAAATAGGGAGCAGACACGATTGTTGAAGATTGTTCGAGTCTCATACTCTCGTAAGAAATAGGGAGCAAACACAATGGTTGAAGATTATTCGAGTCTCATACTCTTTGAAGAAATAGGGAGCAGACACGATTGTTAAAGATTGTTCGAGTCTCATACTCTCTGAAGAAATAGGGAGCAGACACAATTGTTGAAGATTGTTCGAGTCTCATACTCTCTGAAGAAATAGGGAGCAGACACGATTGTTGAAGATTGTTCGAGTCTCATACTCTCTGAACAAATAGGGAACAGACACGATTGATGAAGATTGTTCGAGTCTTATACTCTCTGAAGGAATGGGGAGCAGACACGATTGATGAAAATTGTTTGAGTCTTATACTCTCTGCATAAATAGGGAGCAAACACGGCTGTTGAAGATTGTTCGAGTCTTATACTCTCTGCAGAAATAGGGAGCAGACACGATTGATGAAGATTTTTCAAGTCTTATACTCTCTGAAGGAATGGGGAGCAGACACGATTGATGAAGATTGTTCGGGTCTTATATTCTCTGAAGGAATAGGGAGCAGACAAGATTTGTTGAAGATTGTTTGGGTCTTATACTCTCTGAGCAAATAGGGAGCAGACACGATTGATGAAGATTCTTCAAGTTCCTACTCCCTAAGAAAGAGGGAACGAACCCGTTGACAGAAGATTGTTCGAGTTCTATACTCCCCGAAGAAAGAGGGAGTAAACTCGTTCGCAGAAAATTGTTCGAGTTCTATACTCCCTAAAAATGAGGGAGCGAACCCGTTTTCCGAATATTTTTCAAGTCCCACTATTCTGAAGTTGTAGTGAAGCAGTTTTATCTTTTGAATATTTCATGACCGGACAAAATTGACCATCTATTTGATCTTTCCTCTATTCTCGTTACACGACAATGAGCAAAGAGGGGCAGCTGTAGATACTCGATTTGTCCGGGGTCTTATTCGAAGTTAATTCGAATTTATTATTATTAATATTGTTATAAGTAATTATTAATATATATATATATATGTGTATTAAGTAATTAAATAAATAAATAATTAAAATGCACTAATATTATCATTAATGGTACAGGCCTACATCAACTTAAAACAAGCTGGACCAGACAGGCCCAATTGCAAAACTAAACCCATTAGGGTTTCTACTGAAGAAGCACAGCGCCACCTTGTCTGAACCGCACGATCTGAGGCTCATCTAACGGTTGGAAATGAATGGTGAGTGATTTAGGGTTTTTGCCCTATGTCTAGCGCCGCAGCAGGAAGGCCGTCGGATCTGGCTCCACGATCCAACGGTTCCCAGCCCTCTGTGATTCCCGAGCCGACTGCAGACTCACGTGAAGCCACCACCGCATTTCCAGATAGCGCACGACCAACCGAGCAATGGCTCAGCTACCCACAGCTGCCGCCCGTGATCTGCTCTCGCCAGTGCCCTGCAAACACACGAAACAAGAAGCAGAACAGAAGGCACAAAAAACAGAAAGAAAAATCAACTAGAAATAACAGTGAAAACGAAACCAGAGAGGGGGGGAATTTTTTGGAGGTCCTAGGGGTTATCAGTCATCACCCAAGCAAAAAAAAAGGCTGAACCCATCAGCTATCATCGAAGAAAAAAAGCACAAAACTAAAAAAAAAAACACAATTACCAAACCAGTGATCATCGAGGGAACCAATCATCACGAAGGAGAGAACCAACCATCAAAAAGACCACGAAACAGGAGAAATCCAGAACCAGAGTCCAAAAACCCATTAGCATATCAGTCAACAAAAGACGAAGCAAACAAAAGAAAACCTTCACCTTCCTTAGTCGAAGAGCAGAACGTCGCCATCGGCCAAGCCCGAGCCACGTTGGGTCATCAAGGGTAAGATTCGCGTGACTCTTGGTTCCTGTTTCGTGTGGTGGGTATGTAGGGTTTTGTTTCCAGGTTTATTCGTGGGTCGTAGGTCTCTAAAAGGCTAGATCTAGTTTGGGTTTCTGAGTCAGGACATGGGGGTTCTCGTCGGAGTGTTTAAGTGGTGAAGGCCTGGGTTTTAAGTAAACAGAAGAGTGAGATTGTGAGGTTGCGGTCTCCCATCGGGGCTCTGACAGAGGCGAACACACGGTGGTTGCGCGGTTCGGTGGTGAGGGTTGGGGGTTTGTTTTAGCCCCTTTGGGTTTTGGGTTCTGTCATGAGAGACTCAAGGTTTTGGGGTTCAAAGTTTACGGGGTAAGTTTCCCGCCTGCTCGGCTCCTCATCGGAGCCATTAGACGGCGGTGGCCACGGCGTTGGCCATGCTTCGTCTGGGGTTTGAAGGTGGAAGAAGGAGAGATGAGAGAAAACGGCTGGGGCTCTTCTGTTTGGGTTTAGGATGAGAAGAAAAATGAAATTAGGTATAGGACTTACCCTGTTATCCCATATGTCAAAACGGCGTCGTTCCCGGATGGCTTGAAACGGTAGCGTTTTGATAGCTGAGGGGAAAACTGTGCGTTTTAAGAAAAGGGTTAATGTCTGGCGTGGCCATCCCAACCTTGTTTCATTTCGATTTGGTCCCTATACCGAACTTTGTTATCTTTTGATTTTGTATCTTAATTTTCAGCGTGTTACATCTAAGTCCAGAACCATGTTAGGGCCATTTTAATGTTGTTTAGGCATTGGATGTGTAATTTGAGAAACTTTCAATTTGGTCATTTGCAGTATTTTGGTTGTATTACGTTTGCAGTACCCAAAAATGAAATGTTATGAAAGAACTTGTTATTTATTTTTTATGTTTTAGTCCTTCTAATATTTTATGCATGTTTGTTAGGCTAATTAGATTTATTTTAAATATGTTGCATGTGTATATTATTTCGAGCATGTTGTCCATACGCACTTAGGTGTATTTCTTTTTAAAGCATGTTAGCCTCGTTTACTTTAATCGCACGTTCAATTAATCTTTGCATTAACATCACTTTGTATGATTTGCATGATATCCTCATATGCATAACTTGACATTATTGCATAATCAGAATTAAGGGTAATGCCCTTTTAATCTAAAATTATCAGAATGGCTTTCCTTAACTTACAGGAAAATTGTTTTGACGATTTTAAATTAAAATGGTATCCCATCAGTAACGCCTAATTAAATTTGGATATATCATTGTAAAATTTGGGAGCGAAAGAAAAGGAAATATTCGACTATTTAAACTTTTTCGAGAAAAGGTCGTTAGAACTGAACTAAAGATCTGGTCTCGATATTTTTAAATAATCGAATATTCTTTATCTTTCTAATGACTGGGTAATTTTAAATTAAATCTATTTTGTTGCTTTGAATGTTGCAATTTTGCATGTTTGTCGTTTAAAGGGATCATTAATCAAATCAAATTTGAACTTGTGAAATTCGTTGCAAAGAAATTAATTAATCGACTAGGTACCGATTTAGGGCGTTGTGGGGGTGCTAACCCTTCCCCACACGTAATCGACTCCCGAACTCAGATTTTGATAACGCGGACCTCCACTTGTCGTTTTAATTAAAATTAATTTTTATTTAAAATGACAAAATGTTTTTGGGTGCCCAATCACACCCTAATCAAAGATTGGTGGCGACTCCTTGAACCTTATATTTTTACCGTAACGGAATCTCCAATTTTTCGAAACGAGAGGTTTTCTAAAATCGCATCGTTTGTAATTAAAAATTCAATTGAAAAGAGAATAATTAAAAATGATGCGGTTTTCAAAGTCTCGCCCCCACTCCCGTTTAAAAATCGTTTCGACACTGTGTTTGGTTAAAAGTATAAAAGATTATTGGAATGTATATTTGACCAAATTGTCCTTATTATATATTTGTTTTTTTAACAAGTTGGAAAATATTTATATATTTTCTTTAAAAAATTTAAATTCATAAAATTTATATAATTTTTTTTACAAAATTGAAAATATAAAAAGGTTTAATGAAAGGGTAAAATTTTATTTTAACCCCTGAACTTTATATAAAATTTTAATTATAGACTTTTTTTGTAAATCTAAAATAGTTTAAGGATAAATTTGTAATTTAACATTCGTATAATTTTTATTATTCAATGATAGAAAAATGATATTTTAAAAAAATTTAAGGGCATTTTAGTCCAAAATATCGGGAATCCAACAATACCTAAGGAAATGGAGGTAATGACATTCCCAGTAATATACCCCAAAAAATTCACTATTGATAATCTTACATTACCGGAAATGAGATTCCCGATCTAACCAAACGGGGGAATGTGGATTCCACCCCATCCAAACACCCCCTTAGGCAATTTTCAATTGTTTTTCGTTCGGCAGCGATGGCGATCTTCTCTGGCCACCATCCTATCATCTTTAGTTATGTTTTCTCGTATTTATTATAATAATACTCCTGACCCTTTCTCTAGTAAATGATATCATGGTTACCGGTGTTTTTAGACTCCCGGTCTAGGTTTTTTATTTGGTAATTTTCTTCTCAGTTTTTTATTTTATCTGAATTCATGTTTGTTGATTTCTCGATGCATGGTTCCTTTTATCATTTTTTCAAGACGGTTCGTTGATTATCACATAAAGGTGTCAGATGGGATTGCTGTTAAGGGGAGATCGTGTTTTCGTTGGCCATTTGATGCTTCTTCAAGTTTCTCTCCTCCATGTTTAATGCTCAGAGCCGTTGGTGTGTTCAATTTTTGTATGTTGTTGCTTCACTTGTTAATGGTTTTGTTTTTAGGCTATCTCTAAGTGATCATTGTTATATGTTATTTTCAATAGTCACGACTGTATTTGTTAAGTCGGTATTTGATAAGACGTTTGTTGATACGGCTTCGATAAATAAATATCATGGTTATTTCAAAAAAATGTTAAAACAATTTATCATAATTTAAAAGATTATTCAATTTAACTTTAAATATAATTATTATTTATATAATAATCAAATATCAGATAAAATGTATAAAGTCAATAAATACATCTTACATTTAAAAATAGAAAAGTTTTAGATCAAATCTAAAAGACTTGCTAAGCTAACCTGTTACACAGGAAATCGATAAGGTATGTTGGTGAAAAGATGAACGTAGCGTTAGTGAAATAGGTGATATTTTTCTCAATTCAATAAAAATTAAACAATTTTGTTCACTTTTGATCATCTATTTTAGAAAGCTTATAATGTAATCATTTATATTATTGATTTATTAAATTTTAGTCACTTATATTATAGATCGTTAAATTTTGGTCATTTAACCGATAACTTTCGTTAATTCGATAATATGATACATTAGTAAAAGGGGTTAATTTTAATTTGACCCATAAGTTTTAGATGAAATATTATATTTACCATAAACTTTAGATAAAATATCAATTTCACTATTGTATTCAACAAAAATCTTCCATCGTCGGCCACTACTCACTATCATCGTTGAAGATTGTTGGACCCTAAAATGTTTAATTCACTCCTTTTCATCTCATAAATATGAATTTTATATTTGTTTCATTGAAAAATACCCTAAACTTAACAATTGTAGCTATAAAGTAATGAAATTGTTTTTTTAGATTTCCTAAAACATTGAACACTTGCCATGAGCAATATCTATTGAAATACATAGCAAAAATATATAAGCATGAATGATACAATTATTTTAAATATTAAAATTTTAATTAATATAATAATTAATATTATTAAAAATTATAACTAATATTGTAAATATAACAAAAAAATTATAACTTAACAATATTATAAATAAAAGTATGGATTTGATTATGATGTAAATCTAAATTTGGGGTCCTTATTTTTAAAAGAATATTAATGATATATTATTATGATTTAATTTTAAAGGAAGTCAAAAAGTTATAGGTTAAATTTATTGATTTAGAGGCATTTTCCGATGAAAATATACACTTGATTCACATCAATATTGCAAAAAAATGAGTGAACTAAAATTTTTAGGAAACAATGATCATCGATAACGGTAGCCGGTGGTTATTAGAAGCAAAGGTGGTGAGTGAGTTGGTGGTATGAAATTTTGATCGAATTTATGGGTTCAATTAATATTTTATCTAAAGTTTAAGGTCAAAATAATATTTCATCTACAGTTCAATGATCATATTAAAAAAATAATTTACTATACTAATATATCACGTCATTAAACTAATAAGTGTTAATGATGATTCATAAATAAAAAATATATAACAATCGGTCATTAAACTAATAAGTGTTAATGATAATTCATAAATAAAAAATATAACAATCGATAATATAAGTGATAAAAATTTAATAAATAAAAAACATGAGTGATCAATTTTGTTTTCAAAATCAATAATAAAAAATAAACAAAATTAAACTAAAATGACATTTCGACAGTGAACCCAAATAAAATGTAGTCATATCTAATACTATTTTTTAGCTCCAATTAAATTTGAAAAGAATATCTATTAAAAGATGATTAAAAAAACCTCCAACTGAGCAAGACTTAGGAAAAATAGTCATTGCCATCAAATTTAGTAACTCAATTGTTGCTTATTCTTCTTCTTTTAATACATTTGATGTTCAGTCCAAAACATAAAGAGTGGGAAGTGAATTCTTAAAGAGAAGAATTCGATTGTAAAAAATATATTTAATAATAAATCAATAAAGTGGGGCCCATTCAATCAATATACCATTTAATGCACTAATCACAAGAGATTAACACTAACATGGGAAGTATACCATCATTGGGCAGTTCTTTAGTACGGCAACACAATATAAGATTAAAGAACGATGTTATCGAAATTATTATTATTTTTTTAATATTTTTGGTAAAACGTAATCTAAAATATTATTATTTTTTACTAGAAATGTTATTACTTTCGGTAAAATATTATTTTCAGTAAAATGTTATTATTTGACGCTATCTAAAATATAAAAAAAAATATTTATAATATTCTAATTAAACACACAAATATCATACCCACGAATATACGGACGTAATAAACTTTAACATAAATTGGTACATATTGTGTTCCTATTTTTTTGTGTTTAAATACTAATTTCAATTAATATTAAATATTAATAGGTTAATTTTGACATAGTTTTATATTTATATCATCTTAATGTTAGTTTTCATGTATATTATATCAATTTTATTATAATAAACGTGTAGCGTTTACTCATTGAATTTTAACCAAGAAAAAAAAGTAAAGAGACAAGTACAGACAGAGCAGATCACTGAAATGTTGAACTGTTGGGCTTTTCTCATCTCTATAACCTTGTTTTCCTAAGGCCCGGGTGGGAGGGGATCAAAGTTTCTGTTTTAGTTAACGTGGTTCTTATCTTATGAATGTTAGAGCTAAAAGATTAATCCTTTTCCCTTTCATTTTTCTAAAATATTTATTAAGTTTCTATAAATTTTATAATTAGTTAAATTAAGCATTAATTCTTTCTTAAATTTAAATATTTTTTAAAATCTTATAAATTCCAAAGTTAAATAAATTAGACCTCAATCTTTATTTATAAATTTAACTTTTTTTTTAATAAACTGTTTTGTATATTATCCAAGGAAAAAACAGGAAGGGCCTGCTACATCCTACAAATCAAAAAAAATAGAACCCTACAAATCAAAACCAAAACAAGCACATATATTCCTTTTAACTACATCCTCTCTATCAATCCTTCTATAAACAAGTATCATTTGCACAATCCCACAAATAATTCCCAAGATAACCTGCTAATCCCGAGCAACATTTATAAACTGTCTACCATTCCTCTCCTCCCAAACACAATACACAAATGCATGCCTAGCTATCATAAGGATAAAAGAGATTAAAGATTTACCTTTAAGATGCAAAGAGGCTCATTCCAATTCCTCCTCCCAACTCATCACCGACCTGTGGAGGTTGCAAATTGCCAAAATAGATTCCCAAATGCTTCGAGCAAAATAGAATTAAAAAAAAAAGTGATTCCTGGTCTCCATCTCATCACAAAAAACACATTTATCTTCCACAACAATCCCCATTCTCACAAGCCCATCTTTGGTAGGGAGCCTCCCTAGGAAGGCCATCCACCTAATCATGGAGTTCTTAGGAACGTGCAAGGGGAACCAGAGCGTTTTGTGCCAGTCCTCCTTGTCTCCTTAGGACGAATGGACTCACTAACCTACCTCAAGGTAACACCCTACAAGGTAGGAGTAGAAGCAAATAGACCATGCGTTGTACTCCTCAAATCCATCAGTTTGCGTAAGCTCCAGCTCAAATTAGCCTTCTTTCCAGCATTCCAAAAATCATTCTCCTTAAGAACATACGCCTTAATCCATGCAACCCACAAGGAACCATCACATGCAAGCCTTATTCCAGCACCTGATGTCCTTTAAACAAAGGCTACCCTCCGACTTTATCAAACATACTTGCTTCCAGCTGACCTGAGCCCCACCAGTAGTCGAGTCTTCCCCTTTCCAAAAGTATTGAGTACAAAGCTGATCAACCCTTTTAATGACAGATTGGGGCAAGATAAGCTGTCTACACCAATAAGTAGTAATACTTATCAAAATCGATCTAATTAACTGCAATCTTCTTGCATAGCTAAGACGCCTATTAGCCTAACAACCTAACTTGCTTTTAATTTTGTCAATAAGGGGCTGACAATCCCTTTTAGTCAGCTTCCTTCTAACCAGTGGCACCCCCAAATAGCGAACTGAGAGTGACCTAATCTTAAATCCCGAGAAAGATCTGATGGAATCCACTTGCTCGGCTGCAACTCCGGACGCACAAACCTCACTCTTGGAAGCATTAAGGTACAATCCATACATCAAATAGAACCTATCCAGAACACTATGAACACCAGCAACTGAGTCTAAAGTCCCCTTGCAGAAAATCAATAAATCATCCGCAAAATAGAGGTGAGTCAACCCCACCTTCTTAATATCATGGATCCGAGCATCAAGAATGTCAATAGTGTGAGTTATTCAATGTCAAATAATAAAGAATTATATATGAACAGATATTGTATTTATCTCATATTAATAAAAAAAATGTACTCCTTCAAAAAAAAAACATTAAAAGTAGAAAAACTTAACAAAATTTCAGCCTTTAGAATTCAAAAATCAATTATCTAAAAGAACAGTTATTAGATTTAAATTCCAACAAATAAAAACTAAAAATACAAATAACAAACGATGAGGTGGATCCGGGAGACTAACCGGACGATAGACAAATGAATAGAAGGAAAGAGAGACGTACACGTAAAACGTGCCACAAAAAGGCAATTATTTATCGTCGCAAAGGAACGATATTGAGACCATTAATAATATTATCGTGTGCCATTGTCTCTTTTTAGACCTCCACTTTACAACATATATTGTTGTTATGACCGAACTGATAATCATTTAGTGTTTGAGTGGAAAGTTGAAAAAGGAAAAAAAAAGAGCATTGAAGGAGAAATAATAACACCAATATGTTATGGATATATAATTATATAAATATCAATTATAAATGTATTAAATTTTTCATAAATGCTTTTAATAAAATATATTTAAGTATAAGATATTTTACCATATAATATAATGATTAATAGTTAGTATATTATTCTTTTATAAGTAATATTTGGTATTACTATTAGTTGAAAGAAAAAATCAAATAAATTTTATTGAGAAGATGACACATATTCTTACTAAATTATGGAATAAATAAATATAATATATACTATCATCTTAATTTTATTTATAACTTTTTCACCTATTAATAATAAAATATAGGAATATGAAAATATGTAACTTCTCATATATGAATAAAATTAATGGAGAAAGTGGTAGTCGCGTGGACAGCACACTCCTTTATCTAAAATACTATTATCTGATTCCCACTCTTCTTCCCCCTCCCCCACCACGACTCAGTACTCTCGCATTCAGTAATCTATTAATTTAGGGTTACCTTTTGAATATGTTTTAATATATTAATTTGATAATTATAAGTGTCTCATGTATTACTTTTTATGTTATGGTATACATAAAAATATTATATAAATTATTAACATATTAAAAACACTAAACTTGGATATTGCATGTTTATGATTAACATATAAATTTTTCATCAATCTATCTTTGTTTAGAGTTATTAACTGTTTTTTTTTTTAAATATATATCATTTTATCATCATTTTAGATTATTAAAAAATTAATAAACTTTAATTCTAAATAGCCAAAGAACTTCATTGTCTAAATGGACTTTTTCTCAAGTTGATCCCCACATATATGTATATTAAATAAAATGATAGGTGCTTTGATTGTATTTATAATTATATGGCTATGAGCCCAACCTTTGTACGTGGAGCTTTCTTGAAAGGTATTGGACTTTGATTCCAAACAGTACTTTAAAAAGAAACAAAAATGAAAAAAGATGTTCCCAATACTACATGTTTGGTAGTATCTTCAATATAATTAAATTAGAATAGATTGAGAGAGAACATATATATAATTTAAAACAATCATATAGTTTTCTCCCTTTAAATGTCATTTATTTTTCGTGTTTTTGAAAACTATAAGAATAATTTTTCTATTGAAAATCACATTTTTGCTATGGAGTAGAGTAAAGAAAGAGGAAAATTGGTAGTAAAGGAAGAAAACAGAAATAGAAATGGATAACCGAAGGGATGGAAACGCTTACTACTTTGTTTCTGTGTGGTTCAAAAGTCTTGCTTTATTCATGAATTTGTGTTCCTGTGTAACTGCATCCCTGAAATAACAATTTCTTCCGGGACGCAATGTGTCATCGCTCTTTAATTTCCTACATGAAAAACGTCCATTTACTTTATAATCTTTTCTATTTTCCTTTGGTTTTTCAAACAATTTGACGCAGAAGCACTATCCCATGTAGAATCTGGCACCAAAGTAGTTTCTTTTTACCAACAAATTTGAGGACTCGACTGAGTATTGTGGTGAGCGGAAGAGCTTCCAGTTTTTGGCTAAATATTCAACCAGGTAGGCATCCTTAAACATCCGTATGTGAAATATTTTTTGCTACTTTGTTCGCTAGTGCTTATTGTACCCCACATTTGCATCCTCAATAGCCTATGTCTAGCACGAAGTGAGAGCGACGTGGTAAAGAAATTGTTATTATTTCTTGAAGTTCTTAGTTCGAGCACAAAAAATACTAGAGGTGTGTGATCATTCAATGTTTGAGAATTATCTTCAAACAATATTAATAATAATAATAAAACAATAGCCTACGTCTCCCTCAATAAATACCCTGGTAGAGGGTCGTGTGTCCCCCATACTTCGTCATAGCCTTTCCTTCACTAATTTCCTTTTGCATTTTCCTGAATAACAACCCTCTTGACGTTTGCTCATGGAGACCACCACCAATGGAACATCTTTCAGTAACAAGAAGTTCACCATCCCTGCAGTCAGCGATGTCGAGCATCAACAAGCTAGCATGGAACTCGAACCGACCAATGACGTCAACTACTCGAAACGATCTCAATGGCTACGAGCTGCCGTACTAGGCGCCAACGACGGGCTCGTCTCCACCGCATCGCTCATGATGGGTGTTGGCGCAGTAAAGCAAGACATTAAAGCTATGATATTAACGGGTTTTGCTGGTCTAGTTGCAGGGGCATGCAGCATGGCCATAGGTGAGTTTGTTTCGGTGTATTCGCAGTTGGATATTGAACTGGCCCAGATGAAAAGAGACAAGCAACGAGATGAAAATAGGGAAACGTCAGACGAAGAAGAAGAAAAGGGAAAAGAAGGTGAAAAGGAATCATTACCGAACCCTCTACAAGCATCGGCAGCTTCGGCCCTTGCGTTCTCGGTGGGCGCAATGGTTCCGTTGCTGGCCGCATCGTTCATAAAGGAGTATAAGGTGAGGGTAGGTGCAGTGATCGGTGCAGTGAGCTTGGCTTTGCTGGTGTTCGGATGGTTGGGAGCCGTTTTAGGAAAAGCACCGACGGTGAGGTCTGCGGTTCGGGTCTTGGTTGGAGGGTGGCTAGCCATGGCTATAACCTTTGGGTTAACCAAGTTGATTGGATTAAGTGGGCTTTGAACTTCCTTTTTTCAGCTAGCCTCTTTGGCTAATCTGAGTAATGGGACTGTAACCATTTTGTTTTTGTCTGATATTAATCTTTTCTGTTTTTTTTTCCTAGACGCAGTATTAGTAGACGACGCTATGTAAGAATATATACATAAATATATTTGTTTATGCAATATATATTAAAAACTGTTTCAAACGTAACTTCTTAAGAATGATGGCATAAATTGAATTAAGCTAGAATTCCTAATCATATAATCTGAACAACACACGAACTTCAGGACAACATCAAAATGTAAATGTTATTGCCAGCCTCGTTGTATGCATATTTAGTAGTGTGATCAAGTGGATGATTGGAAGAAAAAGGAAAAGTAAATCATCTCAAAAAGACACAAAATTCGCAGGAGACACGGCGGTAGTAAAGGGGAAGACAATGCTTTTTTTTTGGGTGGATTCTCATGCACTATACGAAACGAAACCATCCCTAAAAGAAGAGCTTATCCATATTCCATGGGGCCTTATATGTGTTAGTGGATAGTGAAGTAAGAAGCCTATACTTTAGGTTTTCCTTTGCTAGATAAATGCAGATGTTATTAAAATTATGAGGTCATGCAAATAGCAATTCCAGTGGCCAATCATTCAGGATGCATGCATGGCAGAAGCAGAAGAAGTATACATAAACAGCAACAACAACAAAAAGAGTTCAGAAAACAGTTTCGGAGCTTCCACAAATCTCCCAACTGGATTTGTAGTAAGTCGACTGTGTTTGTTTTTTGTGCTGAAAGCTACGGGATGGTGTTTATTTTGCTGCCAGATGGATCTCAAGGGTCATGTACATATTGGGTTTGGGGCATACTTATGAGTTGATATAACGAGTATGAAATCCAAGAAAGCTTTTAGGGTGTCAAGAATGGGAACATATCACTTGCGACAGTCTTAATATACGGCTAAGTAAAGACGTTATCGGTTTTGTTATTATTTTTTAATAAAACCGGTAAAAAATTACCGGAAACATTATTATTTCTACCGGTTTTGTTATTTTTTCTATCAGTTTTATTATTATTGGGCACTTTACCGGAAATGTAAAAAACATTAATATTTTAGGAAAAAATAATAATGTTTTAGATAATTTTTTACCGATTTTATTAGAAAAATAATAATAAAATTGATAATATCTTTCTTTAACCGTATATTAATAATGTCATTGTGTTGCGTAGAACTTTCCATTCCAGAGACCTTGAAACTAGAGTCAATAATTAGATTACGGGTGATTGAATCATGGAATTCAAGATTCATGGTGGATATTTTTTTCCAGACTCAAATTCCCATGTTTGGATGGGAAATATTCCCAATAGGGGGTAATAATATATTCCAAACAGTAAAAAAAAATTTCTGTTTACCGGGAATGTTAATCCCTTGCTTTTCTTAGGTATTCTTTTAATCCCTGTTCTAAGGGCTAAAATACCATCTTTTCTCGTTTGCCTCTGCTTCTTCTCCCAAGCGTTCTTTGTTCTTGAACTCCACGGCACAAATTGAACTCCACGGTATGGGATCTGACTTTTATCTGTTTGGTTTTCAGATTTATCAGTTTATTTGTCTTGGGAATTTATGTCTATGTCTGTAAAATGGGATTGGAACTTAGTGAGGCCAAGGTGAGTGCATATTAGATAGTGTATTATATTTAATGGAAATAAGACTTGTAACAAGACTATTTCCTATAGTAAAAGGCATGAATTCATTAATATGAGCATATGTTTGATATGTTACATGTGTGTTATTGATTGTTGCATGTGTTAATGATATGTGTGAATACATGTTAAGTGTCCATGATATATGTACACATGATAATATGATATAAGTTAAATTATGTAATATGATACATAACTATAAGATAAGTAAAGGAATGAATATATGATAGAGATTATGTATGAGATATATGAGAAGAGGTAGATGTGATTAGGTGAAAAGAATACAAACATATATTAAGCCATGTTATATGTGATAAATGAATGATATGAAAAGTGACATGAACTACGTGAAAAGAATCTACATGCTTATATGTAAATGTGAAAGAAGTTATGAGCTTATATGAACATGTGATATGAATGTGTATATGTGATACAAGTTATGCGACATAATCTACGTGATATGTGACAGTGAATTACGTGTTTACATGAATATGTGAAATGATATAATGCTAATACCCATGTTATGTGTAAAGAGAGCTAGAGGTATAGTTGGCATGCCAAGAGTTGAGGGATTATCAGTGGTCCTTCAGGATATAGTGGTCCTTCGGGACATATACAGTTGTCTTTCGGGACATATACAGTGGTTCTTCGGGACATACATAATGGTCCTATGGGACAGATTCTACGCGCCCCTAGAGGAAATTATACGAGCTGTGGTGACAACATAGTGCACAACCTCAATGTACTCACATATCTATAGTTCTCACATATGTACATGGGCTAACAAAGAGATAACAATAAATATATATATTACATGTAAAGTATATGCTTTTGTAATATGAATTGCATTATATGGTTATATGATGATGTGTGTATTGCTTGGTTAAATGAATCATATGTGGCTTAAAAGAATAGACATACGAGTATATGATTATAAGATATAAACGATAAGAATATGGATAGTGGAATAAGGTTAGTAATGGAAATAGTGTGAGATATGTATATGTGTATATTACATTGTATGTAATGTTATATTGTTTTGGTGCGACATCATGAGATGATGTGTTCCTGCATGTTTAACTAATTAGAGTTCTTTTATAAATTTAATGCCTCACTAAGTCATAGACATAGCGTGTGATTATTTCACACGTAGGTTACAGAAGCGATAAGAGAAGCTAAGAAGAGCAAGACAGGTCAGCATCTCCCTTACAAAGTTTCAGATCAGAAAATAGATGATTTAAATGTATTTGATTATTTTGAATCTAGTTGACATGTACTAATTGATTGAGTTGAATATGCTCTAAATGGTTTGTAAAACAATTTGATAGTATTTATTATTGTAAAGTAATTATTTTCTCAAATGAGGAAATTAAGATTTTAGTGGATTTGTAAAGAACAGAGTTTTGAAAAGTAATGTGACACCTCGGACTCGGATCCGGGTCGGATACTGGTTGGGGGTGTTACAAGAATTGTGTCCTTTTATGCAATTTTCCAGAATCTTACGTTTTGTATAGAAAATGAATTAAAATAAACAAATAAGCCACAGAAATCAATGATTAAGGAGTAATTTAAAAGTAAAATATTAACTAAAATAAGCACTTATCAAATTCCCCATCACTTATTAAATGCTTGTCCTCAAGCATTCCTCAATTAACATATCAAAATCATTAGTTGTCACATTCAATTTCAACTTATTTCTCAAACTTCCAATCGAACTAAGTACATGACATTTTCCGAATTCAAGTTACAATCAAGCAAAGACACAACCAAGAAAATTTAAAGTAAGCAAGATATCATAATTAATTGCCAACTTCATTGAGACATGACTCAATACCTCACAAAGATTCACACATATCCGCTCAAAGTGTTTGGGGTAAATAAAATCGCTCAAACCGAAACTAACCAATATATTACCATAGGCTTGGAATCCAATCAAGTCTTCACTACGAAAAATGAACATAATGCAATAATCAAGGGGTCTTTAAACAAGGTGTAACGGGGCTTAGGTTAGGGTAGGGAAAAGGCTGAAAAGAAAGGTTTAAAATATCGAAACAAGAGATCAAAATAATTAAGAACAATCCATGAATTAACATGAAGAGCAATGAAGAACAAAAAAAGGAAAAAGAATATATGAAAGACAATTGAAGCGATCGATTTTCCTTCCCTTTTTTTTCGAACAAATGGTCTCTTTTTTTCTTTTGTTTTTTCTATTCAAAACAATGAACAACTTTTTTTCGATTTTTTTGAAACATTGATGTTTTTCGTGGTACAACAATAATACAAGATCTCAAGTCTCGGCAAGGGTGTGAAAAGAGAGGAAAAATAAAAAGAAAGGCTTTGGGTTTAATTATGAGGTATAAAATAAAGAAAGGGAAATAGGCTCAAATGTGGTTCACTAGTGGATATATAAATAGGTAGGCTTTTTTGGAAGAGTGGGTTTATCCTAGGTGCCCCTATCACATTAAAACATTATGTTCAATATGTAGTCTCGATATGCATTGTGATTACAAGTTCTAGAATATCCTAATTAGTTCGGCACACACAAGTCAAACAATGAGAAAGAAAGAAAATGTATGCTCGTTGGGCCCAATTCTCACAAGAAAAGTTTATATGCATTGAGTCAAGTTCATCTCTATCGACAAAAGCATGAGATATCAATACTCAACAAAAATTCACTAGCTATATCAATCACCAATCATGCAAATTAAATTCGATAAAAAACATGGTCATAATCCAAAAAAAGCAAGAGTTAAAAGCGAAATTCAAGACTAGAAATTAACGATCCCAACATATCAATATCAGAATAACTCAATTTCAAACAATTAAGCAAGTCAAGGAAAAATTTGACACATACTTATCCTCCCCATTCACTTATTTTGTTTTGTCTTAAAACATATATCAAATTTAAAATCAAAGAGAGGGAAAATGAATACTTCCCAATCTAGTGGCGACCGCGGCCATGGTCATGTCGAGACAAGTCCGGGCGAAGATAAGAAATATTCGATCGAAATTTGAATCTGTTCAGAGAAAAATAAAATAAAAATAAAATTAAAATAAATGGAATGAAATAAATAGAATGAAAATAAAACAAAATGGGTTGCCTCCCATCAAGCGCTTTTGTTTAACGTAGTTAGCTCGACGACCTGATTCAGACTACAGGTTTCGAGAGAAATACTTCCTCCACTTCATACGTTTATTCCAACTAAGAACTTCCTTATGAGAAATTCTACGATCATATAATTCTTTTATTTTTGTCTTGTAGATTTTGGCTTTCTCATAGGCTTTTCTTCGGATCTTTTTTAGCTTTGAAAGCTTGTCCAAAATAATAACCGTTGAAGTGGAATTTTCTCCTAAAAAGATATTCTTTAAGTGTTTTGGCATTTGTTTCAATTTTATCTCAGGTTCCTGCAAAACAGAAGGTAAAATTTTAGTTTTAGAGGAAGGTAAAAATAAATCAGAATTTATTGAATGAATATTTTCAAACTCTCTTTCTTCCTCTTCGTGGAAAAGTTCAGGATCTATGAAAAAATTAGATTCAATATATTCATCAATTGAAGGTTTATAACATCAACGGAATTAATTCTTTCAACATGATCAAGGCATTTCATTGTTTTGTAAACATCAAATTCTATGATCTCATCATCAAATTCCATTGTCAATATGCCACTTCTAACATCGATCTTTGTATGTACGGTGCTTATGAAAGGTCGACCTAAGAGTAATTCGAAATAAGTATCCGACCTATCATGTTCCTTGTCAATGACATAGAAATCTGCAATAAAAAATAATACATCGACATTCATTAAGACATTTTCCATCATTCCCACTGGATAGATCACAGACCGATCAACCAACTGTATGGTTACTCCTGTTTCCTTCAAAGGCTCGTTAGTAATCATTTTATAAATAGATAATGGCATAACGTTGATTGAAGCTCCTAAGTCACACATTCCACGTTTAATTTTAAAATCACCTATTTTGCATGGTATAGCGAACATACCTTGATCCTTCATCTTTGGTTGGAGTTTTCGTTTAAAAATTGCAGAGACATGTTCTCCTAAATTTACCTTTTCGAGCCCCATTAATTTTCTCTTTTTAGTGCAAAGTTCTTTTAAAAATCGAGCATACCTTGGTACTTATCGAATTACTTCAAGAAGAGGTATGGTGACTTGAACTTTTTGGAACACCTTTAAGATCTCATTTTCTTCAGCTCTTTTATCACGCTTCATCAACCTTGATGGGAATGGTTTGTGGCATAATTTCATGAGAAGAAAGAGAAGGATGTGAGTCAGACGTACCTTGTATTTCTGGAGGTAGTGTTTCCTCTTGTTCTTCCTGATGTGCGTCTTTTTCTACTGGAACTTCGGGTGAGATAACTTTTCCACTTCTGAATGTGATGGCACTAACATTCTCTCTCATATTTAACTCCGTTTGAGAATGTAGTCTTCCTTGTGATTCCAATTTTCCCATAGTTTGAGCTAGTCGGCTTACTTGGTTATCTAACTCTTGAAAATGTGTTTCAGTTTGGCTGTGGAATTTTTCCTGGGATTCAATCAGTTTTTCTTGTGAAATTGCTAACTTTCCTATGAGTTCATCCAATGATGGGTTTTGCATTTGCTGTTGAGAAGGAGGCCTTGGTTGATAAGTTAGTATTTGATTTGTCGCATGGCTGAAGTTTGGGTGGTCTCACCATCCTGGATTGTAAGCATTACTGTATGGGTTGTATTGTCCTTGTGGAGGACCTGGAAAGTTCCATATATCATTGATTTCTGCATTGCCTCCTTCTTGTATCTGTGGGCAGCAATCCGTCGGATGGTCTAGCTTTGTGCATATCCCGTAAGCTCTTGTTGCTCCAGATTTTCCTGCAACAAGTGAATTAACTTTTTTAGTTAATTTGTCTAACTTATTCTCAAGGGAAAAAATACTTATCTCGTGAACCCGTCGGCTGGGTTTACTTGAGAACTGTTGAGAGTTGGCTACCATGGTTGAAATCAATTCCCTTGCTGTTGTTGGGATCATATTGACTAATGCTCCTCCACTGGCGGCATCCACCATTTTCATTGGCAAAAGGCCTTCATAAAAGTATTGAAGTAATGTTTGCTCACTTAATACGTGTTGTGGATAACATGCGCAAAGCTTTTTAAATCTCTCCCCAATAGTCATAAAGACTTTCTTTTCTATTTTGTTGAATGGAAAGAATGCTCTTTCGTAACTCGCTTACTTTAGCCGCTGGAAAGAACCTGTCAAGAAAAATTTGATTCATGTCAGCCCCATGAATTAACTGAATTTGGAGGTAAATAAAATAACCAATCTTTAGCCAAGTCGGCTAAAGAGAAAGGGAAAGCTCTCAATTTAATTTGATCTTCGGTAACTCCCTGTGGTTTCATGCTAGTGCAAACCATGTGGAATTCCAACAAATGTTTGTACAGATCTTCAGTGGGAAAGTCGTGGAAAGTGGGAATAAGATGAATGAGTCCCGTCTTTAATTGAAACAGAGTCCCGCCACTAGGAAAATTAATGCATAATGGCGTCTGAGTGACAGGAGCTAGATCCCGGATCGTTTGTTCTGCCATCAGAATGTTGTATGCGTCTCCTTTAGAGTCTGGATTTGATTCTGTTTCTGATTTCTGCTCTTGTTCTTCTTATCTTTTTCTCTTTGCTTGAAGCGTTTGTGCGTGGATTATTCATGGTCGTGCTTCGATCTCCGGATCTAAATCTACTAATTCACATGAGTTTCTTATAGTCATAAATCAAAAACTAGAAAAATAAATCAGTACTTGCCGTTAGTCCCCTACAACGACGCTAATTTGATAACCGCTGTTTTGGTATCAAAATAATTCATGGCTTCTTAATAAATAAAAAGGAAAAGGTAGTATAGAGAAGCAGAGTCGATCCATAGGGACTGTGTTGTTTCTGATTTAATAATATTTTTTCTTGATTTTAGAAGAAGATAGAATTCCAGATAAAGTTGAAAATATATATTAAAATAAAATAAATAAAAAGGAAAATAATATAATAATAAATATTAATAGTAATAAATATAAAATGAGTTTTTTAAAAGTTATTTTTAAAATAAAAAATAATTAAATAAATAAATTAAAGAGATTGAGATAAAGGGATTTTATTGTGAAAGCAGCCTCAGACTTCAACTTCGCCTCAAATCCCTTGGATCATCGAAACATATTTTTACTTTAAGATTCACGTCAGCTTACAAGAACAATTCTTCGCTGCCAACTCGGATTGTGTCGTTTCAATAACAACTGATTCCGATCTCAGTTTCCTCTTAGCAAATAATTTTGCTAAGTGTATTCTCGGGAAGTTGAATATGCTTCAATAAGTAAATTCTTCTTCAAACGTTAACCATAACAATATCCGGACCAATGTCCAAATCGTTTTGATTTGAAAAGTAAGCTCAGAAAACAGAGAGAAAATCTTAAGCTATTTAAGTACCTTACAATTCTCATGCTTGGAATTCAGTCTTCACTTTAGCCCTTGGCTTAAAAGAAAATTAGTTAATCATAACCAAAGTCATACTTAGCATAATAGAAAAGTATACGAAAAATAGAGAAAAAGCCAAAGAGAAAAAGAAGATTTTATTCTCAAATGAGAGAGATATGTTTCTAGGCTCAACCCTTAGAGTGTATTTATAGCCTTCAAATTCCTAAAAATAAGCTAAAACATCTTAAATCCTAATTAAAACACTTAAAACTATTTAAACTAAAATATCTAAAAAAATAATATAATATTCTAAATCCTAATTAAAATACTAAAACCTATTTAAAATAAAATACCTAAAACAAATATAAAATATAAAATAATATCCTAAAACTTAATTGAAATACTAAAACCTATTTAAACTAAAATACAAAAATAAAATATAATGTTTAAAATATTATCCTAAACTTGAGTTTAATCCAAATCCAAATTCCAGTCAGCTTTGATTCCGAAAATAAAAAAACTGCATATTTGTGTCCTTTTTGTGTAATTTTCAGAATCTTACGTCCTGTACAGAAAATGAATTAAAATAAACAAATAAGCCACAAAAATCAATGATTAAGGAGTAATTTAAAAGTAAAATATTAACTAAAATAAGCACTTATCAGCGTTAACAAGTGCAGGGATCCTATTGGTTCAGAAAACAGAATATGTCACGACAATACCACTTAGTGTCAGCACTAACATCTAACCTCTCGACCGAGCACTACTCCTTTTAGTCGATTGAAATCCTAGCCTTATGTCTAAGGTTGGATCAGGTCTAGTCACTATCTAGAACCCCTTGCTTATGTGAATTCTCCTTAGTTTCTCTTGAACACTAAAGATATGCTACTTAGTCATTCTCTTGAACACTAAGCATTCTCCTAAGGAATGTCTACTCTCATAGCTCCTACAACCTTAAGTCATTAAAATCATAAGCAAAACAAATAACAGCATACAAAAACAACCATCCATTAAAATAAAACTTAAGTATCCATAAGGAACTCCCACCAAATAAGACTAGTTCATGGTGGGGTTCGAATATTCCAAGCAACAAGGCATGAAATTAATTCGTTCCATACAACCCAACAAAGATAAATGAAAGAAAACAACGAATGGATGAGAGAAAAGCCTTCGACGTGCACTGCCTGAGCTCCCCTCGGCCACCACGAACTGCCCTAGCTCGCTAGTTCCTCTCGGACGCCACGAACTGCCCTAGCTCGCTAGTTCCTCTCGGACGCCTAGCGGCCACTCCCTCTAGCTTGTTAATGGAGAAATGCTACGGCAAAAACAATTGACGAAAAAAAAGAGAGACCTTTTTCTTTTTGAAATTAAGCTCAAAACGGCGTGTAAAAAACATCTATGAATCTAGTGGCTTCATCTCCTATTTATAGGAAGAGTAAACCTAGGAATTTGTGTTAAAATTCCTAAGATACCCGAGCTGGTCTCCTTCACGCGAGGGGTGCAGCAAAGCTGGCAGTGGTCCCCTCATGGGTAGCTGGGCGTGGTAAATTCCTTTTAGTTTGTTGTATGTCGTTCTGATATCTATGCAATTATAGGACTGTTATTTGGAAACTGTTATGCTCGTGGAAATTAACATCCTAGTTTTCTAATTATTTTTTTATTATAATTTTTTATGCGATGAATCCTTTTTTCATTACATTGAATCACAATCTTTTTTAGGCAATAGAGAAGAATTCATTTCTGCATGGTTCTTGATTATATGGCATTTATACCTGTTTTAGGTGCTTTGCACCCAATACTCTCCAGATTTTAACATATTCATCTTGAGGTTTCTTTGGTTCCCATATTTACTGTATTTCACCTAAAATCAATTGGTTGTAGTAAATTCCTTCAGTAGCAATAGCTTGGATAGAAGCAATGTGTGTAAACCGTTAAAGTGGATAATGTGGCTGGTATCCACATTTTTCTTCTTCACATTTTCAATGTTTGCCCAAAATGATATTGCTTTCAATTATCTCGCATGTTGACCTGATCCAAAAAAATGTCATTTAGTTGAAGAGGCGTACATAATCAGCACAATCAGATGATTTGGAAATGAGTGGAATGAATCAATAACATATCTTAGTGTGGTGGTTTCTGTAGGACCGTCTGTTCGTGCTTGGTTTTCACCTTGATTCTCTTTATGTTGCTGATATATTAATATCTGGAAATGCAGACTTCATACTTGAGACTGGAGGTGATCTACCAGATGAAGATGTTGGTAGAAGGATGCACCATCGCCCATTACCACTCCGGGAAGGTGAACAAGAAGATGTTGAAGCTCTTGAGAGAAGTATTCAGTCTAGGTATGCAAGATCAAGTCACACAAAATATGACGAGGAGACAACTGATGTGGAACAGCAAGCACTTTTTCCATCAGTGAGAGATCCAAAGCTGTGGATGGTGAAACGTGCGGTATGATGATGATTTCCTCTGCAGCCCAAGTTTTTGAAATATGTTATTGGGCAGAAATGGTTGATACTGGTTTATTTGTTGTGGAGTTCAACTAAGATCCTGTTTATGCATCCTAGATTGGTCGTGAACGAGAAACTGTAGTTTGCCTCATGCAGAAATACATCGATAAAGGATCTGAATTGCAAATCAGGTCTGTTATTTCCCTTGATCACCTTAAAAACTATATCTATATTGAAGCAGACAAGGAAGCCCATGTGAGAGAGGTATGTGATTTTTGTTTCTTTTGCTTTATTTTTTGATGAATGTTTTAGTGTTAAATGTCAATATATGTTTCTGTTGACCAATTTTGAGCTGCTTCAGGCTATCAAAGGTCTGTGTACTATATTTGGAGCAAAGATTATGCTTGTTCCAATAAGAGTAATGACTGATGTTTTATCAGTGGAAAGCAAAGTGATTGATCTTTCTAGAGATACCTGAGTCAGAATGAAGATTGGGACATACAAGAGTGATCTTGCTCAAGTATGATTTTTGTCCTTTTCCACTATCATCAATATTCCCTATAATATTTTTGCCTGACCATATAATTTCTATTTCATAGGTAGTTGATGTGGATAACGTGAGGCAGAGAGTCACTGTGAAATTGATCCTTAGGATTGACTTACCGGCTCTTGCTAATAAATTGGTATGGAGTTGATTTTATTTGTTTAATGTGTTTATCTCCTGGTTTGTGCATGTTAAACGCCTTACAATCAAATAGTATTTTAATCTTTCAATGCAGGCATCAGAATTTAGCTGTATCTATGATTGTAACGGTTATGAAAAAATTAAACAGACTTACATGAACTATTTTTCTTTCTTTCTGGTTCCGTCATTGTTGATATACTTTTTCTACTACTTCATACAGGAAGGAAGGGAAGTCCCAAAGAAGAAAGCTTTTGTTCCTCCTCCTCGTTTTATGAATGTTGATGAAGCTAGGTAGTTCAAATGGTTTCAATCTATAGGGGAAAATCTACCACATTCATTTGTTTCATAAAACTTAAGCTCATATGTTTCATTATTTATGCTTTTTTAGGGAACTTCATATTCGTGTAGAGCGCAGACGAGATTCGGTCACCGGTATTTTACTTTGAGAATATTGGTGGCATGTTGTTTAAAGATGGGTTCTTTTACAAAACAGTGTCAATGAAATCTATTAGTGCTCAGAACATAAAACCAACATTTGATGAACTTGAAAAGTTTCAGACACCTAACAATAATGGAGAAGGTGATATGGCTGGTTTATCAACATTGTTTGCGAAAAGAAAGAAAAACCATTTCATCAAGGGTGATGCAGTTATTGTTGTCAAGGGGGATCTGAAATTTTAAAGGGATGGGTTGAAAAGGTTGAGGAAGAGAATGTCCATATCAGACCAGAAATGAAAGGCCTTCCTGTAAGAATTCAGTCAATGCTGGTATTCTTTTAGTTTTTGATCACTTCTGGGCATGTAAGTTCTCTAATTGTTAGGTCATACATGGCCTTTGATGATGTTTTTTTTCTTCCAGAAAACTCTCTGTTAATGAAAAAGAGCTACGTAAGTACTTTGAGCTTGGGAATCACGTGGAGGATGTGTCTGGGACAAAGGAAGGTGCTACTGGTATGGTTGTCAAGGTTGAGCAGCCTGTTCTCATCATTTTATCTGATACAGCCAAAGAACTTGTGATTAATACATCTTTTGCACTGTGTTCCTGACCTAACGAATATCTCAAAGAAAAAATAATTGGCATTTGTTATATCAGATCCGTGATTTTGCTGATGATGTTGTTGAGAGCTCTGAAGTAACTACTGGTGTTACAAAAATTGGGGAGTATGAGCTTCATGACCTTGTGCTACTAGAGTAAGTAATTTCTTACTGAAGAATTTGAACTCACAGTCTTTAGTTAATTTGGGGTCTTATTGTATTAACTATGTTGTTTCAGTAACAATATCTTTGGTGTAATTATACGTGTAGAAAGTGAAGCGTTTCAGGTTGACGATCTCTTGTAAATGGTCAGATTTTCAGTTCTACTCTTTTGACTGTGCTCATGATCTTTTACTTTCTTTAGGTTCTTAAGGGTGTTCCAGAACGACCAGAGGTTTCTCTTGTAAAATTGAGGGAAATCAAATGTAAGCTTGAGAAGAAATTTAATGTGCAAGACAGATATAGGAATATTGATTCTTTGAAATACGTGGTTAGAATCCTTGACGGTCCTTTTAAAGTATGATCTTCATTTTCATTTTGGTTTGTCATAGTGCTTACTTTATAAATTTATAAGTTCACCAACTATCTGCTCCTATCAATTTAGGGAAAACAAAGCCCTGTAGAGAACATATACAAATGAGTCCTGTTTGTGTATGATCGACATAACCTTGAGCATGCTGGCTTTATATGTGCTAAAGCTGATTCTTGTTGTATAGTGGGAGGATCACGTTCCAATGGTAACAGAAGTGGAAGTCTGACATTTTTCCTGGTTAATTTATATTTAATTTTACATCATTTCATTGAGGTTAGTGCTCTTGATTCATTCTTTTAGGGTGATTCTTTATTGAGATTTGGTAGCTTCAAGGCCCCACCACGTGTACCACTATCACCAAGGATATTTTCTAGGGGAGGTCCTCCATTTGATCGTATGTTGGTTTTGTTAGCCTTGTACAAACATGGCTATTGGATTTCTCTGAATTATTAGTTTTCTAGTTAAATGATTAAGTTCCATTTGAACCTTGATGCTATAACTTCCGCCTCTTCAAAACAGCTGGTTGGAGACAAATTGGTGGTAGAGGAGGAAATGATGCTTTGATTGGTACTACTGTGAAAATTCGACAAGGCTTTTTTAAGGGTTATCGTGGACGTGTTGTTGATATTATAGGTCAATCAATTAGAGTTGAGTTGGAGTCTCAAATGAGGGTTGTTACAGGCAAGTTCAGGTTAATGTTTGTAATGTTTTCTCCTTTGTCTAGCATCTTTATAACTTACAAAACTTGTTCGTGTCTGCAGTTGACCGCAATTTTATATCTGATAATGTAGTTATTTCAACACCCCACCGGTAAATATGATTTCCTTAACATCCTTTTTATTTTTTGTACTATGAAAACTCTCTCGTTATTTTTTGTACTATGAAAACTCTCTCGTTATATGTGTCTCTGATTTTGTACAATTTTTTCACTAGCAATACATCTCGATATGGTATGGGAAGTGAGACACCTATGCACCTTTCACGAACTCCTTTACATCCATACATGACTCCTATGAGAGATCCTGGAGGTGCTTATTTATTTATTTTTCATGAATTCACATTTTATTTTTCTTTCAAGTGCGGATACTTCCGTTACGATTTACGAACTGATATTTTTATTTACTAAAACAATAATAATTTGTTGGTTTTATGTTCTCTGCAGCTACACTAATCCATGATGGCATGAGAACACCTATGCGTGACAGGGCATGGAATCCTTATGCGCCGATGAGTCCTTCCAGTTTTATTTGTCAATTCCTTATATCTAGTGCATCCTGTATGTAATTGTTTCAATTCATGCCTTGTTAACGATTGGTTGGTTTGTTATGATGACTGCAAAATAGGATAATTGGGAAGAAGGAAATCCTGCTTCTTGGGAGCCAGTCCGCAGTATCTGGTTAGGTTTCTTCCACTGTTTGGTGCTATGCAATATAACTATTTTTCTAACTGAATTAATTTGAACTTTGTTCTTTCTTTGTAAAATGACTTTAATGCTGCTTCTTTCAGCCTGGAAGTCCTTCGAGGGCATATGAGGCACCTACTCCCGGTTCAGGTTGGGATAGTACTCCTGGTGGGAATTACAGTGAGGCTGGAACACCAAGGGATGGCAGTTCGGCATATGGTAATATATTTTGGCCTACTTTTTTCTATTTGAATGCCTTAGTGTTCTTTATTGCTTCTCATATTGTATGTTTGTTTCAGCCAATGCTCCTAGTCCTTATATGCCATCAACTCCCAGTGGGCAACCTATGACACCAAGCTCAGTATCCTATATTCCAGGTACACCTGGAGGGCAGCCAATGACACCTGGAACTGGTGGTCTTGATGTTATTTCTCCTTTAATAGGTACTATTTCAGTCCCCCACTTGTTTTTGGAGCACCTAACAATTTTTATCTGGGTCATTGACTATCGTTAGTGGATGTTTTACGTGATTTAATTTTATTTCTAGTATAATTCATTAATTCTTTTTATATCTGAACTGTTTTGGTGCCAAATGTTGATGAACTTTTCTTAAGAACTCTTCAAATATTTTTTATAGTTCTCTTTTGTTAACCCTGGAATACTTTTTTCCAAATTGTTTGTGCAACTGTCTTTCATTATTACTGACTTAATGAAGTCTTGCGTACTTATGGGGGTTTCCTAGAGTGCTTCAAGTAAATTTATTTCCGGCATTGCGGTTCAAAAACTTTTAAGGAAGTAAAAGAAAAAGTAAACTGTGAACTTCCCTCCAATTTAACATCCGGTGCTTGCAGGTGCCGACAACAAAGGACCATGGTTCATGCCTGATATTTTGGTCAATGTACACAAATCTGGAGATGAGACCTTGGAGTTATCCAAGAGGTGCTTCAGGTATGTCTCCCATTTTCTTTTTGCTTCTATACACACATATATATAGTTCTCTTGTGTTGTGTTCTTCAGCATTGTGAAAAAATAAATAATTTTGATATTCTTCGTTAAATACTTGCATTTAGGGGTGCACAAAAAATCCGAATATCCGATTTAGCGAAAAAAATATCCGAAACCGGATTTGGGAAAAACCGGTTTTTTTTTAACCGGATCGGATTTTTTTAAACCGGTTATTTTAACCGGTTTGGAGAAAAAAATTCAGACCGGTTTTTTAACCAGATAAAAAACTGGTTTGAAAAAAACCGGTTAAAAAACCTGTTTTTATCCGAAAAAAAAAACCGGTCTGGGTTTAAAAAACTAGCCGTTAATATAGCCGTTTGTGACCGTTTTTGACCGTTTTTTTCTTTAAAAAATTACTATTTTACCATCCTAAACATGTATAAATAGGTTGGGGATGTATTTGGTTGATTACAACTTTCTCAAATCTTATTACACAACACTTAAACATCTCTCAAATCTTAGTTTTGTAATTTTTTATTCATCATGAGTAACACTGCTGAATCTTCCGTCGGGGGAAACCTTGAAGTCGTGAGAGTGATCGAACACACTCGAAACAAAGATATTTGGGATCACTACGATTTATGTGAGATGTCAAATGGCTCGAGGAGGGCGCGTTGTAAACTTTGTCTAAAGTTTCTTGCATCGGAAGGAAACACAACGTTGAAGAACCATTTGACAAAATCATGCAAGGCACTTCGCTCAAGATCGGATCCTAGTCAATCGAATCTTACACCGCAAGGTGGTGTTTTTGTTTACGACAACGAAAATTACGAGAAGCGTTTACAAAGTTCGTGATTACAAAAGCATTGCCGTTCGACCACTTTGATGATGAAGATTTCACGACAACAATTCAACAACTAATGCAACCACGTTATACTCAAGTAAGTCGTACTACCCTTAGAAGAGATGCTATAAAAATGTGGCGTACGGCGAGGGAAAAAATGATTTTAGGATTCCAAGAACACCGTTATGGTGTGTCGCTTACATGTGACGTTTGAAGTTCCCCTCATAATACCGGAAATTCTTTTTTAGCCGTTACGTCACATTGGTTAGATCAAGATAATTGGCAAATGATGAAAAGAACAATCGCGTTTGAATTATTCGGTGAGCCGCATACCGGTGCTAATTTATTTACACTTTTAAAACGGGTAATTTGTCTTTATAAATTAGAAAATAAAGTTTTTTCTATATCCTTTGATAATGCATCGAATAATACAAACGCGGTTCCAAGATTGAAAATATTACTTTCACCGATTTTAGACGGTGCGTTTTTTCATACCCGTTGCGTTGCACACATAATTAATTTATCCGTGCAAGCCGGTTTGGAGGTTATTGAGCCAATTAGATTAGAATTTAAAACAATGATAAAATCGATTCTTTGTAACAACAACAAAAGACTAAATGATTATAAACGATTTTGTAAGTCTGTTAATAAAAAAGCTTTGGGTCCTAATTTGGATTGTCCAACTCGTTGGAACTCAACTTGGATGATGATGCATACTGCCTTAAGGCAAAGGGAAACATTGCAAACATTTCACGATCGGCTTTTCGAGAGGGGTCATGTCCCAGACATTTATCCGGATTCGAGTTGGGAAACTATAGCCAAAATAACCGATTTGCTTGAGGTTTTTAAAAATGCAACAACTTTTTTATCCGGTGTTTATTACCCTACTAGCCCGTTGGTTCTTAATCAAATATTTTTGTTGGCTACCCGACTAAATGACTTTGAATTTGAAACCGAAGTTTTTCAAGAAATTGGCTTTGCAATGAAGGAAAAACTTTTAAAATATTTTAAGGAGATTCCCCCCATTTTTACTTGTGCCGCCGCTTTAAACCCAACGTTAAATGTTGGTGGGGTTGAAACACTAATTGAACAAATTGCGTTTGCTTTTAATCTAACCGATGATGAACCCAACTTTGTCCAAAACCAAATAATTATTTTAACAAATGTTTTCGAGACATGTTTGCAATTTATTTAACTAAATACGGATCAAGTAGTGTAATACACGATCAAATGAGAATGAATGCGGAATCATCTAGTAGACGTCCAAGTAACATAAATTTGAATCTTTTTAACACTCTTGTAAATTCCCAATCCAAACGATCACGTACTACCACCCCAAGTAGCGAGTTGGGAAATTACATGTCATGCGATTTTCTATCAAAAATGACATTTGAAGAGTTTGAAAGTTTGGATATTTTGGCTTGGTGGAAAGAAAAGGAAGCACAATTTCCGATTCTAGCCGCCATGGCCCGTGATTTACTAACCGTCCAAGCTTCTACGGTAGCTTCGGAATCCGCTTTTTCTGTTAGTGGCAGGGTTATATCACAACGGAGATCAAGACTAAGTCCCGAGTCGGTGGAAGTATGCATTTGTTTAAAGGATTATTTGGATGGAGCGGCTCGTAAGCAACATATCACCACCCTAGAAGATGCATTGATGCCGATTTGGAAGCAAACTTACACATTGAAGAAGTCGAACTTGGAATATCCCCTCCAAACGAAGAAGGCGAAGATGATGAAGAAGAGATGGCAATGTAGTTTATTTTATAACTTTATTTCAATTATCGTAAACTTTGTTTCAATTATCGAACTTGAAGTTTTTAAGTATTTGAATTTATCGAACTTGGAAGTTTTTAAGTATTTGAATTTATCAAACTTGGAAGTATTTAAGTATTTCAATTATGTTGAGTTAATTAAGTATTTCAATTAAGTATTTGAATTTATCGAACTTGAGGTTTGATGCTTTCTCTTTGATTCTCTCTTGATTCTAGTTGCTTGATGTTTCTTGTCTTTGATCAATGACTTCTAAGCTTGCTTAAATACACCTTGAATCACTTCTGAACGTTAGTGATAATTAATGAAGATAATATAGCCGTTTAAGTGTGAAAACATTTAATAAAAATGCTTAGAGCGTGGGAGAATCGGTACCCTCTCATAGGGAATCGGTTCCCTAAGTGTAAAATTCAAATATTTCGACCGTTGAATAGGGGGGAATCGGTACCCCTATGGGGGAATCGGTTCCCTCCGAGCATTCTGGAAATCTCGGAGCCAAACCATTCAGTGAGGAATCGGTACCCTTGGGGGGGAATCGGTTCCCTATGAGCAATCTGGAATATTAAAATCGGTTTTTTTATAACCGGTTTTTTAAAAAAACCGGTTTTTTTAAAACCGAAACCGGTTACACCGGTTAGGATATCCGGCCCTCCAAACCGTTAGAAACCGAACCGGTTATTTTATAAACCGATTTTTTTTCTATGGGAAAAAACCGGATCGGATAAAAACCGATCCGGATCGGATTGAAATCCGAATTATGTGCAACCCTACTTGCATTTCAACTCAGTGTTACTAACATTTTTAACTCTTAAAATGTGTCCCCAAATTGAATCCATGTTTTAATTGACAACTAAGCATTAGTATTAATAAACTTTTAGGGGTTTCTGGGGCATTCGGCTAGTGCTTATAGCATTAATTGTCTGGGTATTATTGGGGTTGCTATTACAAATTATTTGTTTGGTTATGCAAATAATGTTTTGTGGGTAGATACATCACTAATTCTTATATGTATATTTTGACACGTTCATGTTTTCATTTTGTTTTCATGATATTTTTCAGTGTATTTTAATTATTTTTTATGTTATATTTGTATAACATCTCAATGCATTTTTATTTTCCATGATTTTTCCATTTGATTCATTTTTTTTTAAAAAAAAAGAAAATTGTTTGCTCATATGTGTCCCTGGTTGTGTTGTATCAAAATCCATCTCATATGTTTGCATAATTATTCATGATGTTTCAATTTAGTGAAATTATGTGTGTGTTCACTTTATTTTTTTTTTCCGAAGTATTTCAAATTTATATAAACTCTTAACATTTATATTCGTTTTATACTCGGTTTTAACTTCTTGATGTATTTATGATATTACCCGCATAAATGAACAGACGGCTTTAGACATCATGATTGGACCAAGTTTTTGTTGAAACCTCATCTATAGTGAAGCATATATGACTCTAATAGGAGTGTGTGAAAATTATTTGTTGGGATGAACGATTTGTTTCTCAATTTTTTCGGTTATATATTCCTTTTGATTGAGATATCAGGTGCAGGCAATTCGATTATAAATCTTAAACCAATGAACCAACTTACATTTTCCCACAATTCATACGCCAAAACACACTCCGTGCTATTCTTTCCTTCTGGTGATGCACTTATTCCCTTATTACCTGTTGGTACAAATTCTGAAGCTTTAATTAACGTGCAACTCTATAACACGTGTTTTTTTTGTTGCAATTTTCTCACTCCAAAACGGGAGGATGTGTTATTAGGAAGTCGCCGGCCATGTATGAATGAACTGAATAGATGCAAGGCTCTTGATGGTTGTGCATATGGTACCATATGTGCAGCCCCCCTCACAGTGGCAAAGGTCAATAAATTGCCATATTCGGTCACCCAACCTCCAACCTAACCCCCCCCCCCCAAAAAAAAGACCCAAGAAAATGAAGAAGGTTGCAAACATTAAAAGCAGCGGCGGGGACTTTAGATATGTTGACATTGCATTAAAATAAAAACCTGGTGTTTGAGAAACCAAACTCCATATGGGACTGTAATCTTGAACTTCAAATCATTAGCTAGTTCACGGGAATGCCATTTTGGATAATTCTTTTGAGAATAGGATGTTTATGTTACCATCAGTGTCATTGTACCTTAATAGGCTGTTCAGTGCCGGGGGGGGGGGGGGACAATAATCACGTATTAAACAAGACTAGTATTTCAAAAGAGGGAAGAGAGTGGTGGATCTGCTTACCCACTGCACATGGTCCAAGGATAAGGTAATTTGGTGCGATTGGCATGAAGTGCCTTCTGAACCTTAGGGAGGTTAAAGTAGAAACGCCTTTCAAGGCTCATACACATCCACATCAACACTTATCTTTGTGGCCTGCATATATCAGGAAAATGAATTATTGCACGGCTGAATAATATTGGTTTTGTTCAGTTGGTTCACGCAACTCTTCTTAATAAGTTACAGCCTTGTTTTGTACCAAAAGGAAGGAGAAGAAAAATATACCATTTTCCGCAATCGCAGTTCTTGTTCAACAATAGATGGATAACAGACATCTAGAATGACATCATATCGCAGTTCTTGTTCAACAATAGATGGATAACAGACATCTAGAATGACATCATAATTGTTTATGTAATCACCAACGATGCTATTTGCTTCAGCTATGGCATCGTTGCAGGACTGGGATACATTATGGGGACTTTCAAAGGTATAGTCATTGAAATCGCATTCATTCATGATGGTAAGCCCGACTTCATCAGAAATCATCCCGTGTGACCAAAAGAATTCATATGTTGCGGGAACATCCCGGTCAAGCATGAGAAGTGGATTCCCGATCTAAATATGGAGAAATCAAGTAACCAAGTTAGACCAATCACAAGAAGAACCATAAGATCCCGATATCATGTTTTTTTCCCCTTGTCAAAGAACAGAGGGTAGTGCATGTTTTCTGACGGCAACTCCTCTGATGTTAAACTTAAAACCAGTTGAATGTTCATTATGATCCAGTAGAACTTCAGCCAACTGTGTATGTAATGTCCTGTATGACAATGTGTAATACCATTAGAGTTCATGTATTGGTTAACCCATCTGTTTACAAAATTTAGGTGATTAATTAGCCAAAAACATACCTGCATAACTTTCTCCAGTAAGAAACAGTTCTCTGTACTTAAATTCTGGGAATTTCTCATACCATTTCATCATGAAATATGCATATCCCTGGCTGACAAGAACAAGAGATTGAGTTCAGATCATTTTTTTTCCTCCAAACTGATAATTTCAATATCTATTAGTGAAGTTCGCTGCTGGAATCATATCCTAAAACCAGTTGAAGAAATTAAAATACCTGTGGAAGCATCCCCGCGAATTAAATCCAAAGAGGTATTTGAGTAAGACCATCCTACACCAACAGGAGACTCAACAAACAGGAGATTTGATGCTATTAAGATAAGAAAATGAGGGAAAAAACATGTAAGTGTCAATATTATATTCATTAACAATCAAACAGTGGAATTCATTTCATCTAAATGCAATGAACATGTTTTATACCTTTATTCCATGACATTGAGTTTATTCGAAGGTTTCGGCCATCTCCTTGAGGATAAAATGGACCGAGTTCAGTAAAAGCACCCCCACCAACGGAGGAACACCCTGGTCCTGAAATGGAATTTGAAGGTAAGATACCAACAGGCAACAGAGGAACCTCACAACATAACATCAAATGGATGTCCCTGTTCCCATATGTAATGGGGTAAGGGGAGGTAAGATAATAGGCTGCCCCCAACACTAGGTTGAGAGCAACTCCAGTAGGAGACCTCCAAATTATGAAATGCCCTCCATGGGACTCCATCTCACGACCTCAAGGTTAAGAACCTTGTGCTCTACCAACTGAGTTGGATGGTCATTTTCACAACATAACATCAATTTCTCTCAAATCCCAACACCAATACCACTTTAAAACATGAGTAAATTCTTAATGCTGAAGGTTTAAGCCTCAACATGAATGAAAAATGTAGCAGTAAGGAGGCTCTATCACCCTCAATTAAGACAATGCGATTTTGAGCATATATATTCATATTCTTGTACCATGCTGAATATGCATGGAATATAGGTATCAAATGATGGTAATTTAGGGGGAAATAAAGAAATCTGGGTAACATATGTATTAATGCAGTTGGTTTCTATTGGAAGGCAATATCAAAAGATACTCTTTGAGAAATAAGTTAATAATACCCAGCATTGGTAAAAGGAACCGAAGTACAAAAAGTGGGAGAAGAAGAAAATGAAACTTCAAAAGGTAAATAGAAAGACCAACAATAAGTCGTCTACAAAATCCAAAAAAAAGTTAGAAAATAGCTAGAATGCTGTGAAAGACACAAAAATGAAAGTACTAATGGGTTAAAACAGACAAAATGCAATATTTCACAGTAAAACTCATAATTTAGTGAACAAAACAACAAAAGTTTTGAAAACAATGAGCAAAATAAGGAAGCAAACCTCCGTTGAGCCAGAGAATTAAGGGCTTGTTGGCAGGGTCTTTATCAGCTTCAACGAAATAATAAAACAAGCTCCTCCCAGCATTTACATCCACATCAACATAACCAGCATACTGCTTAAACCCAACCCGCGGCTGACCGGGCAATTTCACCACCAGATCCTCCGCCGGATACCCTTCCACCACCACCACCCCCAACAATGCAATGCTCAACAAAACCCCACCAAACTCGTTCCACCTACCCATCTCAAAATACCTTTTTTCCCTTCATACAGATGAATTACACCTCAGAGCAGTTTATATTGTCAGGAAACACACCAACAAAGCAGTAAAAAATGAATAAAGTGAGAGGAAAAGAATACAGAAAATATATTTACAATGATGATAATGATAAGCATAACAATATCTTTATCCTACATGTGTATATATATTAACATATAATTCTGTTGCATACTTACAAGTAGCACGTGAATTCTGGGTTTGCTTTAACCAAAAGGTAGCTTATATGATATTATTATATAGAGATTTTTATAAATGAAAAGAGATCTGAATTGTGCTCAATATAGGAACTTTGCTATAAAGAGGTTTGAAATTGAATTGGAAGAAGCTTCAGAGTTACAGTTGTTGCCCAGCTTTGTTACCGTTTACTACCTACCCGTACTACTGTTTTACTACAAAAGAAAATGCAAATGTTAATAATCCTAATTTTGTATCTAATGATAATAATTTTAAAATTGTATTAAAATAATATTTTTTTCATTTTTATTGTAATAATACTAATTTATTAAAATAAAAAAAATATTAAAACAAGAATAAAGGACAATCATTTTTACATTATTTTTAAATAAATAAAATTTGTATTCTTATTGATATTGTATTTTAAAAAAAACATAATTTTTTTGTAAAAATATGTGTATTTCACAATTAAATTTTTCATTATATTTCACAATTAAATTATTTTTATTTGATTTGTGACACGATTCACTCACGCGTATTACATAAAACGAGAATTAATTTACTCATATTTTTTAAAAATAATAATAATATTTGTTGACAAATTATATTTTTTCAAAAAATAAAAAGTACATTTTTAGTGATGATTATTTTTAGCTGTATAAATTTATTGAAATATAAAAAATAAAATAACTTAGTATGCAGTTTTTAGTAGGAAAATTTTTAATGGTAGATGACATTTTTTATTTTTACTAAATAAATTAATATAAGGGTTACTACACAGATGATCACTTACGTTTGTGTTTTGTTCACTTTTGATCATTGATTTCAAAAAACATAAGATATAGCTACTTTTGTTTTTTATTTAATTAAGATATAGTCACCCCGAGCTAATAGTTGTTGACAACAGTAAAATATTTGATATAATCACGCATTCGGTCTCTATTATTACATATTCTCTCAATTTAGTCTTACTTTTAATAAATTAAAATAAATTTAATCTTCAATCGAATGATGTCAGATGTCATTTACCTCTAGTTGAAAGAAAACAAAGGAAAATAAATTGGGGCAAAAAAATATTCAAACCTTGATCGCTTAAGAAACTAAATGTATCCAACCATTGAGCCAAGACTATTGTTTGGTCTAAAGTAGACAATATGATGTATATATTTTGTATCTTAGTGTATAAATACTTAAATTCATAATTTTTATATATTACCTTAAAATATAATTTTATATTAACTTATTAAATATATTTTATATTAACTTAATTTAAAAATATTTTATTTTATTTCATTTAAAATATATATTTTATTTTAAAATTTATTTAAAAATATGATTAAATTGAGAGAATATGTAAATGACAAAGACTAAATGTGTGATTACACCAACTATCACGTTACATATTTTTTAATTGTTAACAATAGTTAACCCTTGATGACCACATCTTAATTAAATAAAACGAAAGTGATCATATCTTAATTAAATAAAAACGAAAGTAACGATATCTTATTTTTTTAAATTAGTGACAAAAAATGGACAAAACACAAACATAAGTGATTATCCGTGTTGTTAACCCTTAATATAATTAAATTTTAATTAATAAAATTTTAAAAATTACAAAGATTATGTGTTAATTTAATACATTATAATTAATAATTAGAGATATTATGTATATATTTTTTAAAAGTATATTTTAATTAAAAATCACAAAAAATAACATTGTTTTAAAAAATAGTATTTATTCAATAAAACATAAATACTTAATTATATTTTTGCTTATTAGAATAACTAGAGTGTGTCACGCACCTTATATTCTGTATAGTGCAAAATCATTGAAAAAATGGAAAAGATATTAGTTAATATATATTAATATTTTTAATAAGAAGGTTTGTATTTTTTAGAAAGGTAAAGATAAACTTTGCTTTTGTAATTGGAGAGTGGAAGTAATAAAAGAAAACTTTCGGTTCAAGATATTTTTTTTTTTTGACTTTTATTCATGTTTATTTGATTAGTTATAGCTTTGTTTTTTGTTTTTTTTTTAAATTTTATTGGAGAAGAGAAAACTGAGAAATAAGGACAATACTTTCTAATAATTTTTTAAAAAATCTATCATTCCTTGAAGTTTCTCATGAAAATCAATTATTTTTTAATTCTTATCAATCTATTTTTTCTATACTATATATGTTTCTATGTTATAAACATTATTTATATATATATATATACACATATTTTTTACACATAATATATATATTTTGTATTATTATATTATTAGGTATCGTATCATATTACATATTATATACATATTTTATATATTTTATTTTTCTGTACTTTTATTTATTATTATTTATTATTTTCTTTTTTTTCACCTCAATTTTTTATTACTTCTTATATGTATATATATACTATTTATTATTTTATTTTGATTCATTTTAGTAAATACATATTTTTATATTTAATGTTCATATCTTTTAAATTCATAATCTATATTTATGATTTTAATTATTTTTTATTCTCTTGATGTCTATTCACATTATAATATATAAATATTTTTACAAATTTATTTATCTCTATTAATTTTCATTTATCCTTATTTTTATTTTTCTTTATATTTTCTCTTTACTTTTTATTATTCTCTTCGTATGTATATTTACTACTTTATTATTTTTTAGTAATTTTAGTATTCATACTTTTTTTTTGCATTATTTTTCTTATCTTTTTGATTTACTATTTATATTTCTAACTACTTGCCTATTCCATTTATTCATTTAATTTTAACTCTTTGCATTATAATCTTACCATGATAATTGAATTCATTCCTTGATTTGTTTCTTTAATTTTTTATAATATTTTATGAAGCATGATGTTTGATTGCATGACATCTTTATTTATTCTAATAAGCATGATATCCTCATCCTCATCACTCAACCTTTTTCATAATAAATTAATAAGTAATGCTTATTCTTTTAAATTATCGAAGAGAGTTATCCTAATCCACCTGGGTAATTTAATTCGGTAATTTTGAAATGAATAAGTACCTTCCATTGGAACCATTTAAAAATAATGACATTTTAAAGTTAATAAAAGTGTAGAAAGGAAAATGTTCTTGTATTTAGATCTAATGATGAGCCACTCAACCCTATTCGATGGTTTAGACTCAATATTTATAAATATTTAAATATTTTTTTCTATCTTAAAATTGTGTAATTTTAAAAATAAAATGTTTGTTTGTTGCATAACCCGAGGTAAATAAATACAATGTTTAATTACAATATTTTGTTTCTTTCCGGAAAAGGAAAATTGTCATTCTTATATTAGGTGGTGTTTCCTTTTGGTTTGAAATGTTGAAGTGTTATAAATTTAACTTGAAATTTTTAAAAAGAAATATTGATAATTTGCTGCTTTAGTTGGAAATGGGAGGGATACAACTCTATTTTATATTATGTGGTTAATTCTCAGTTAAATACAACGAGTTGTTAACTTTTTCTCTCTAAAATTTTAATTGGTTAAATAATATTATATTTATTTAATTAAAAGGGATCATTGATTAAATTAGGTTTAAATTCATAAATTTTATTGCAAAGACAATAATTAATTGAATAAGTATCTATTTTCGAGCATTGTCGGGTGTTAATAATTCTCCACATATAATTGACTCCCGGACTCATTTTTCTAGAAAGAAGACCTAAAAGTTATTTTAATAATTTTTAAGATTAAATTTATTGAAATGACAATATATTTGGATGATCCAATCACTCTCTAAATAAATTAGTGGCGACTCTTTCAAACTATATTTTTTTAATTTTTAAAGAAAAAATCCAATTTAGTATAAAAAAACTCCTAATTTTTTTTTTTTTCAAGACGTTACGACACTTTTTGTAACACCGCCAACCCGTATCCGACCCGAATACAAGTCTGAGGTGTCACATTGACTTTTCAAAACATTTACTTGTATAAAATAATGAGTAATTTAAAACTTTATAACATATAGATGACTAACTTACATAAAATACATTTTCATTATTGAAAAAAAAATCGATCAGAGCCTGCATAATTCCCTTATTCATCTATATATAACTTATTCAAAACGTTTACAAAACTATTCAGAGCTTATACAATATACTCTTTTGAATACATGCCAACTAGAACTTTATATACAAAAATACATATTATTCACCTCTTTTCTGATCTGACATTCGGTAAGGAGAACTGGCATGTCTTTCTCCACCTTGCTCTTTACTCTTCTCGAAACCTACGTGTAAATCACTTACACGCTAAGTCTATGACTTAGTGAGGCAAATAAACATATAATGTAAACTATAACTTGTAATCATGCATGAACAATTACTGCTACCATATCTACCCAAACATATATCTGTTCATCCATCAAATCCATACATGCATATAATTATCTTCATTCCTATCATTATCATTTTATTATCATTCATATTTCTATTCTCTTGTTCATATGATTAATTATGTTCATATCATATCTTATAACATATACAATAATCACTAACACACAGATATCCTATATAGTTCATATCCCAAAACATACATATCCCATACATTGTATTCAATATCTCTTATTAGCCCATGTACACATGTGAGCACTATAGATATGTGAGTCTATTGAGGTTGTTCACTATGCTGTCACCACAGCTCGTATAATTCCCACTAGGGGCGCGTAAAATTTATCCCGAAGGACCATGTAGATGTCCCAAAGGACAACATATAACACATATGTCCCGAAGGCCGCGAGACCCTCGACTCTTGGCATGCCAACTATACCTCTAGCTCTTAATACACATAACATGGGCATTTTCATTATATCATTAATATATACACTTTCATATCACCTGTTCATATAAGCTCATAGTTTCTTTCACATATACATGTAGACATATAGCTTCTTTTCATGTAATTCATATCACTTTTCATATAATTCACATGTTCACATATCTCTTTTCATATTCTCATAGGATCACATATCTCCTATATATATCACATAGAACATACTTCTCATAGACATATAAAAACATAGATCCTCATCACATAACTTATATATTACATGTTCATATAATCATTATATCTATACCTATAGCTTATATCACTTTCTCTTGTCATTATAAGTATTATTTACATAGTTTATGATCGTATAACTTATATCACAGAGTCACATCATCACATAAATCATATCACATAGAAAAGAACATAACAATACATATCCACATACTAACAGCTACCAACTATACTTATTTTCATGCATTCATAAAATCAGAAGATGAAAATAGACTCATCGCAAGTCTAATTTCCATATAATTATATACTATAATCATATGCACTCACCTTAGCCTTGTTTGCTTTGAATCAATCGTAATCCTTCGATTATTTTGGAACAAGTTTTCCTTCTATATCTACATTGTAATACATTGATACATATCAGTATCCAATTGATATATTCTAATCTATCATTTCTTAGACCAAAAGAAATGTCTATTTCAATTTCCCCTTGAAGTGCATCGATACATTCTACAGTGCATCAATGCATTCTTTAACATGTTCGTCGATGCACTACCCATGCATCGATACACCAATCACCTTCGATGTTTTCATTTTAAGGGGGTGCATCGATGCACTAATTGCATTCGATGTTTCCATTTTATTAATTGATTTCACACTTAGGGAACCGATTCCCCTTAAGGAGTACAGATTCCCCCCAGGCTCCAAACTATTTTATTAATTGATTTCACACTAAAACGACTATATTATCTTCATTAATGATCCCCAACATTCAGAAGTGATTCAAGGTGTATTTAAGCAAGCTTAGAAGCCATTGATCAACAACAAGAAACATCAAGCAACTAGAATCAAGAGAGAATCAAAGAGAAATCATCAACCTCAAGTTTGAGCATTTCAAGCCTATTTTTCATTCAATATTCATTTGCTTTCAAGAACACTTATTGTGCTCAATTTTATTTATTCTTAAGTGTTCTTTTCTTTGTTCTAGAATTGTGCAAACAATCTACCTTGTGAGGATTTCCTTGTAAGTTTGTAAATTTGTATTGTTCTCTTTGGGAGAGAGTGTTCTCAAGAATTTGGGGTATTATTGAGGGTTGTAAGGTTACTCTTTGTCCTCAAAAGAAAGACAAATTAGTGAATTTGTTGAAAATCCTTAGTGTGGATAGCTAAGGTAGTGGACGTAGACTGTGATTGAGAAAGTAGAACCACTCTAAATCGCTGTGCAATTTCTTTCAATTTTCTGCAAAAGCTTCCACCAAAATTTTTATTGCCAATTCTCCCCCCTCTTGGCCGATTCCGTCAATCGATTAACTCAACAATTGGTATCATAGCCTAACTCATTTGAGGTTTAATCACCTCTTGAGTCGATTCGGGAAGAGTTACATCAATAATCAAGTCATCAATGGCCTCTACTTCAAACTTCGACTCCGGTCTCGATTCGATGCCCGTCAACAAGTCTCCTTTCTTCAATGGAGCTAATTATGCCTATTGGAAAAATAGGATGATGTACTTCATTCAAGCAAGTGACATGGGAACATGGAATGTCGTAGAAGAATGATACTTCAAGCCTCTCACTCATCAAAGATTATGGAGTGAATGAGAGATAAAAATGTTCTAACTCAACTCCAAAGCCATCCATATCATATTTTGTGCTCTTGGACCAGATGAATACGGAAGAATTTCATCTTGTATAACCGCCAAAGAAATATGGGACAAACTTCAAGTCACTCATGAAGGTACCGATGAGGTAAAGAAATCTAAATTAGTATTCTAACGCATAGCTATGAAAATTTCAGGATGAAACCAAATGAAGATATCAAAGCTATGAAGGATAGATTCTCACGATTGTCAATGGTCTCAAATCATATGAGAGATCATTTCAAATGAAAAGCTTGTGAGGAAGTTAGTCTACTCCCTCCCAAAATCGTGGCAATCAAAGAAGATGACATCATCGAGTCTAAGGATCTAACATCCTTAACTCTTGAAGAGCTAATCGGTTCACTCCTCACTCATGAAATGATGCTTGAAGATGAGGTGGACCTTGATAAGATTGAAGAGACACCAAAGGAGAAGGAGAAAAAGAAAAACATTAGAGTTGCTCTCAAATCCATAAAAAATGAGAGTGATTCGGATGAAGATGACGATGACGAGGAAATGACATGTTTTCCAAACGGTTCAGAAAAATTATGAGACCTTACCGAGGAAGAAAATTCAAATGAAATGGAGGCCAAAAAAATGAACCAAAAGAGAAGGACTCGATCATTTGCTATGAATGTAAAAAGCCGGGCATGTCAAATATGATTGCCCACAACTGAAGAGAAAGGGTCAATCAAAGAATAAGCACAAGGCTCATGTGGCTACATGGAGTGATGAAGAAGGTTCTGATGAAGAGGAACAAGAAGTAGCAAACTTGTGCTTAATGGTATTCGGGGGAGATTCTAAGGTAACCTCTAACTCATATTTTGATGATTTATCCTATGATGAGTTATTAGAGGAATATAATGGGTTTGGCTACGGAGATTATGAGAAATTGTTTTTAAAATATAAAAATAATGTTTCAAAATTGAAAAATGAAAATAAACTCAAATCCAAAACCAACAACGATCTTGAAAGTAAAATCAAAGATTTGCAAATCAAACTAGAAGAGTTTGAAAAGAAAATTTGGATTTGCAAAATTACTTTCAAAGGTCAATGATGATCATCAAAAGAAAATTGATGATCTTAAAACTTCTTTTGATAAAGTTGGAACAAAACGTTTTGAAAATGAGAAAATTCAAAATCCAACTTTGTTAGAAAAAGTTTTAAAAACTACAATCATAGAGGTCCCCAAAGACCTCTAATGGAAAAATTGTTAGAAGTATATGGTTCCTAAAAAGCTCATTACTACTAAAGAAGGAATACACAAATGGATACCTAAGGGGACTAAGATTTTGGAAACTAATGAATATGGACCCAAAAGAATTTGGATACCAAAAATTAGAAATTAATCTATGTTTGTAGGAAAAGGAGCATTGCTACAAGGCACGGGAAACAAATCCAAATTCATGGTACTTGATAGTGGATGCTCAAGACACATGACCGGAGACAAAAACCGTTTCATTGAGCTTAACGCCAAAAATGGAGGAGAAGTGACTTTTGGTGATGATTCAAAAGGTCACATTGAATGTATTGGTACTATTGGTAATACCTCTTCCATACAAATTAAGAATGTTTATATGTGAATGGATTAAAGCATAATCTATTGAGTATTAGTCAATTTTGTAATAAGGGATTCAATGTCATGTTGGATATTAATGGTTGTAAAGTCATTGACATTGCATCTAATCAGATTATGCTTGTTGGTCATAGAATAGGAAACATATACATGGTGCATTTAGATTCTATTGATGACTAATTTGTGCCTAGTTGCTAAGGATGAACATGATAGTTGGTTATGGTATAGGAGACTAGGACATGCTAGTATGAGTGTTTTGCAACGGCTAACTCAAGGTGATTTAGTTCGAGGGTTGCCTAAGCTTAAATTTGATATGATAAAATCTGTGATGCTGTGCTAAAGGAAAACAAAGCGAGTTTCTTTTAAATCCATTAATAATGTATCAACTAGTATATTACAATTGATCCATATAGATCTTTTTGGGCCAACTAGGACTACTAGCTTGGGTGGAAAACAATATGCATTTGTCTTGGTTGATGACTATTTTAGATATACTTGGGTTCTATTCTTAAGTACTAAAGATGAAGCTTAGAAAATTCATCACGTTTTCAAAAGTATCCAAATGATAAGGTACTCTATAACTAGTGTTAGGAGTGATCATGGCACTGAATTTGAAATCTTGATTTACTGAGTTTTGTAATTCTAATGGTATTAGTCACAATTTTTCAGCACCTAGAACCCCTCAACAATGGAGTTGTTGAGAGAAAAATCGAACTTTAGAAGAAATGGCTAGAACCATGCTTTGTGAAAAATAATTTGCCAAAATATTTTTGGAAGCCACAAATACCGCTTGTTATGTTGTAAATCGAGTAATGATTAGGTCTATTTAAAGAAAACTCCATATGAAATTTTCAAAAATAAAAAGTCTAACATTAGCTATTTTCATCCTTTTGGATGTAAATGTTTTGTTTAAACAACGTAAAGAAAACCTTGGCAAATTGATGCTAAAAGTGATGAAGGAATTTTATGGGTTATTCCTTAAATTCTAAAGCTTATCGAGTATTTAATAAAATAACTTTAGTTATAGAAGAGTCTACATATTGTTTTCGATGATAATCTCCTTTCGAGGAAGGATTCTTGTGTGAATGATGATGTAGTATTAAAAATACAAATGAAGTTAGACATGACGTTGAGAATCATCATCAAGGAAGAAACAAAAGATGAGGTAACTCATGATCCTCTTGAGAATCCACCATTGAAGAAAGG
>NW_024063238.1:0-27241 GCF_006381635.1 Hibiscus syriacus | reverse complement strand
AAGCCTTCTCAAGGAGTTCAATTTGGAATATTTCTCTTATATTTCTTGTAGGGTCAGGACCAAGAGGGTTGAATTGGAGCGTATGCAAATTCATAACCTGACCCATACGAACCAGAGAAGCTTTGAGGAAGAAAGAAGAATTCATGCTGATTTAGTTGACTTGGAGATTGTTGAATCTGATTTTTTCAAACAGAAAGCCAAAGTACATTGGCTGAAGGAAGGTGATTTGAACACTAAGTTCTTTCACCAAAGGGTCCAATCCAACAAGAAAATGAATAAATCATAATTATTAAAGACGAGGATGGGCAGAGCTATGACTCCTTCGAAGGAATGGCCACTGAGTTAATGGATTATTTCACTAATCTCATAGGCACTCCTGATCCATTAGTTAAAGGTTGTTCTGTTGATAACTTGAAAAATCTGCTGAAATATTCTCTCCCTGTGGATGCTGCTACTTGTCTTATTAAGGAGGTGAGTGATGATGAGATCAAAGAGGCCCTGTTTAAACAGGGGAAAGACAAAAGCCCAGGCCCTGATGGGTTCACCTCTGGCTTCTTCAAAGCTGCCTGGGACATTGTAGGCAGTGATTTCATTGCTACTGTAAGGTATTTCTTCCAAACATCTTGTTTGTTGCCTGCTTTTAATGCTACTGCCTTAGTTATGGTCCCCAAGTCCTTAAATGCATGTTTGGCTAAGGAATTTAGACCTATTTCTTGATGTTCAGTGGTCTACAAAACCATCACTAGAATACTTTTGATAGGCTCACTCCTTATTTCCCTGGTATGATTTCTCATAACCAGTCCGCCTTTGTCAAAGGAAGGAATATTGTTGATAATACCCTTTTAGCTCAAAAGGTAGTGAAAGGATACTCTAGGAAGAGCCTTTCTCCTAGATGTGCAATCAAGATTTTCTTGCAGAAGGCTTTCGACTCTATTAATTGGTCTTTCTTGCTTTATGTTCTTGAGGCCATGGGGCTACCCTCTGTGTTCTGTAATTGGATCAAAGTCTGTATTACTACCCCTATGTTATCGGTTTGTTTGAATAGTAGCTTGGTGGGTTTTTTAAGGGGGCAAGGGGTATTAGACAAGGGAACCCTTTATCCCCTTATCTTTTTATCATTGCGATGAACGTTCTTTCATCTCTTTTGAATGATGTTACCAAACAAAGAATCTTCAGATTTCATCCAAATGTAAGAGACTCTCACTTAGCCATCTTTGTTTTGCTGATGACTTGCTATTATTCTGTCATGGCTCCCTTGAATCTATTTGGGTGTTATGAGCACTTGGAGAAATTTTATGATTTATCTGGTCTTAAGTTGAATGCAATGAAGACCGAGCTTTATGCTTGTGGCTTGAATGATAGCGCTCTTAATCATATTCACTCAGTTATTGGATTTAGGGTGGCACATCTTTCAGTTAGATATCTCGGGGTTCCCTTGGTCACTTGTAAGCTCACTAGCAAGGACTGCGCTGCTCTTTTGGAGAGAATCAAAGGGAAGCTTAGTCAATGGTCCTCTAAGATGCTTAGTTTTGGTGGAAGATTGCAACTCGTTAAGTTTGTCCTCTTTAGTATCTTTAACTATTAGAGCAGGCAACTCATTCTCCCTAAGGGGATCATTAAGGACATAAAGAGAATTTGCATGCGTTTTTTATTGAAAGACTGTGACTCCCCTGCTAGAGGAGCATGTGTGGGGTGGAGTCAGATTTGTTCACTAAAATCATAGGGGGGTTTGGGACTAAGGGACCTAACCCTTTGGAATAAAACCTGCTGCTTGTTGCTTATTAAAAATATTCTGGCTAACAATGGCTCTCTTTGGATTGCATGGTTGTGCGAGTACTGTTTTAAAAATGTGAATTTCTGGGATGTTGACTATAAAAGCCACTTCAGCTAGATTGTGAAGAAGCTGCTGGGGCTAAGAGAAGAGGCAAGGAGGTTGTTTTCTCCTGGTACTCCCTGGTGCCACATTACAGGTAGCTAGATTTGGGACAACATCAGTCTGCAGGGAGAAGGTTAATTGGCACATAATTGTTTGGTTCCCTGGTCATATCCCCAAGTTCTCCCTTATCTCGTGGATGGTACTTCTCAACAGACTACCTACTAAGGTTAGGTTGGCCATATTTGGTTTGATTGCGGATACTGATTGTGTTTTGTGTGGATCGGATCTAGAATCCCGTGACCATCTCTTCACAGGTTGTTTCTTCGTTAAGGAAGTCTGGAGGACTATCTTAGCTTCATGTGGGATTCGTCATGACGTGCAAAGCTGGGATGACTGCCTTAGTTGGTTGGTTGTTAACCTGAAAGGTAAATCCCTCCGAGTGCAAATTCTCAAGCTGGCTTGGACTGGTTTCTTATACTACATTTGGGAGGAGCGTAGCCATAGGTGTTTTAGAGGACATGCTCGTTCAGTTGGCATAGTTGTATATAGGATTAAATAGGCTGTAAAAATCAAGTTGTATAGGAATTGTATACATAGGAATGATGAGGCTAATAGATTTTTGTTTACTAATTAAGGTCTGATCTAGTATGTTGATTGTTCTTTGTAGCAGTTATGCTGCTTTTCTTTTGGATGAATATAAATTACTTAACCAAAAAAAAACCCTGACCGTTATACTCTTACTTGGAACTTGGAGAATTTCTCTATACTCAAAGAGACTAATTATCTCTCTAAGCCCTTCACTGTTGGAGGAAGAAAATGGTACCTACTTCAATTCCCCAAATCATATTTGACATAATACAATTTATTTTATTTTTACTTGAATTCATTCCTGCATGAACATTAAGGTTTATCCAGAAGGTGATGACAAGGCAAAGGGAGATTGGCTTTCAGCTTATCTGGTTCTATCTGGTTCTGATACCCTTCCACCTAAAGGAAGAGTATATGCACAATATACGTTGCGGGTTCGAGATCAACATGTTGAAAAATTTGGTAATGCTTTAATAATATACATACACACACGTCTCATCACAAATTATATTATAGGATCTTCTTCTTCTTCTTTTCAGGAAAGGCGTGGTTCTTGGTCGCAAACAAATCATGGGGTTATCAAATGGCTGTACGGCTAGGTGACCTGCATGAAAAATCCAAGGGATTTGTTATGAACGATACCTTGATCGTTGAAGCTCAAATTACCCTCATTTCTGTGACTAAGTTCCCCATTAATATTTACTTTGCACGTTCTGTTATAATTATGTTATAATAATTATAAATATCAAGATCCTCCGTTTGTTGTTTGTTGACGTATAATAAAGATCGATTATGTAATGACTGTAATAAATATTTATTTTTTATTGTGTTGTGTTAATAAAGTCTTAATACAAAAATAATTGTCTAAACTTTATTTCGAAAGACGTTATAGTGCTAAAGAAATTTTGCTAAAAATAGGTGTCTAACGTTTTCATCGGAGCACTTTTAGGTACCTAGATCGTAACGGCCGTTAAATTTGATAGTTAAGTGACACGTGTCACATTCTGATAATTTTGGAAATTTATTTTAAAAAATAAAAAATAAAAAAAATTTATTAAAAAAAACCGAAACAGCCCGTGTCCCCCTCTCCCCCTTCTCTTTTTCCCCTTCCCTATCCCCTTTCCCATTTCCATTATCACCGTTCGACCATCACCGTCACCTTCATCGACATCGTCGTCGACCCCTGATCAAAACCCCGTTGGCCTTTCATTGTAAAGTGTCATCATTTGCCGTAGATAAACATTCAAATGTTCATCGGATTTTAAGTCACAATCACTGTTTTTTGTCAATTCTGATTGATCTCAACGTCCATAAGCCACACCGTCACCACCATTCGAACCACCGTACAATTTCTATCAAAATCCAAGTGTTCGGCAACGATGGTAGCGGAGATGGCCGACGACAGTTGGTTATGAGAGTTAAAATGAGATATTTTAGTTTTTTAGAGTTTTTTATAATTTCATTAAAAGTTTGAGTTTTTTTAATAAATAAATTAAGTTTATTTAAAATAATATTTTTGTTATTAAAAAGTTTAATTTTTTTTTAAAAATATAACGATAGACACCTAAAAGTATAAGTGAGAAAACGATAGACACTTATTTTTAACAAAAAATTATTTAGACACCAAACCGTTAATAAAAGGTAATCTTATTTTGTTTGTTTAGAACATTTGACTTAGTCTGTTTAGTGCAGCAACCCATGGAACTTCTCAACTCTTTCTTTACCATCGACTTATCTGTTTAGGTGAAGACCAAAACTTCTCACGTCTTTCTTTAATGTGTTAAAACTCAAGTGGCATCATGAAAATTGTTGCTTTCATACTTAGCTAACCATTTTTTTTTTCCTTTTATTTGTTAAATTCTACCGGAGTAAACTTAAAAAATTTTAGGGGAGGAAAATATTTTTTAATAAAAGAATATCTGAAATATTTAAATTTTTTGGAGGACGATGGTCGTCTCTCGGTCCATCCATGTTAGTAAAGATCTTCAAACTTAATTTATATAGATCCTTCTTTTATTCATACATAATTTCTGCAATCACGCGGCCAGACTGGTGTTACTAATATTGCAAACTAGCAACTTTAATGATTTGTCAACGGTAATGCCATAGATTCTTGTTCTTCCCCTGATTTGTTTGTTAACAGTGCGGATTGAGATAATGAAACTGATGAAGAAGAAGAATCTGTGCTCCTTTAGTTAATGCCCATTGATACTATTTTTTATTATCAGAAAATACAACAAAAGCTGGGCTTATCATGCCGCTTCCTATCCTTGTGGCACATATGCTTCCCTATGAATGTGTGCTTCAGATGGTGTCGCTCGAAGTGCTCAAGTTGTATCCTGCAATCACGTTTCATATTACATAGTAAGGGGCTAATGGTTCGACAGATATTCATCATCATAATAATGGTCTTAGCATCAGTTTCTATTAGAATTTTTCTAGCATGAGGTGTAAATGAACAGAGAGTTCGGTGAACCGTTCGTATAGCGTTCGTTTATTTGTTTGTTAAGCTAAATAAATAATTATAAACAAAAGTATTTAGGTTCATTTAATAAATGAACGAACACGAGCATATGTGTGTTCGATTCGTTTATGAGCTCGTTTATCGACTCGTTCATATATGTTCATAAACAATCTCGTTTACCCAGTTCTTTTCCTTTTATTTATTTTATTTTTTAAATATTGATGAAGGTAGGGACTAAAGTGAACACATGATAAAAGTTAAAATTTAAATTGTGAATTTTAAAGAGTTTTAGCACTAGTGGCATAATTTTACCATTTTCTTTAGCTTTCCGATGAAAGGATAACACTAAAAATGGAACATATAAATGAACATTGGACGAATATGTTCATAAACACTAAATGAACATATTCATAAACATATAAAGAAACACGTTCACGAACATTAAACGAACGTTGTTCATGTACAATAAATAAACGAACATCAACACGATATGAAAGTTTTAAACAAACACGAACCGAATATGAACACTTTCAAAAATAAACAAACAAACATGAACGTAACTTTATTAGTTCAAGCTCGATTCATTTACGCACTAATTAGCACTCCTAGCTAGCATTGCGCCCATAACATCGAAGTTCTATTGAAAAGGCATATGAGGATAAGGGTGTAAATGAATAAAATATTTAACTCTTATATAAGATACATAGGTGTCAAAGCCTCAATTATACCCGACTCATAACCATTTCTAATCTCGATTGTGAAGAGGCTACAAAGTGACACTCACAGGAACGCCATCCCTAATATCCATCAAATGAAAACTTGCTTGGTTAGTGCGTTGTAGAAATGAATTTTTTTTTTGTAAGGAGCGGTACAAATTTATTTGTTTAAATGAGATGGATGCTACAGTATTTAGAGAAGTCAGTTGGATTATCCATCGTCTTTAACGGTAAATATAAGATATAATATATTTTCATATATTTATTTGGAGAAGATGTTGAGTCTTCTATATATTTTCATAAAGACGTCAGGTGATTTAAACACCTTCTTTATTTCTCTGTAGATATGATTCTATTTGAAAAAATAAAATTTGATAATATCTACTTGTGAACTTTTTTCACCTTTTTACTATCCATCACATGATGATGCACGTGGATCCAGGTTACTCTCCCACGTGACCTCCACCCTTCCCTCCTCAACCTGACATACCCTAATTTCCAAACTCTTCTCCTGTTGCATGCAAATGCAATGCATTGCATAATGATGAAAAAGGAAAAAGTGGAAGATTTGAAGTAAAAGCACACATCACGTGTAAATCAGAGAGATAATCATTAAAGATGAATATTTTGTTCCCTTATGACAAAGATTTGGTTAAAGCAGGAGTTTGCTGATACTAATTACATTATACCAAATTACATATCTCAGTTGTCTTTGTGGTTGAATGATTGATTCCGGAGATCTTGTTTGTCGATCATCAATGAGAATCTGTAATTAGCATATTTTAGAACGAGTATGTTTTGAGTTTTGGAGCAATATTAACTGTGTTAATGGGCATTAATTTGCAATTTCCATTTTTGCATGGCAGCTCCCTATCCATCCAGGCCATCTCCAAAATTAAAATCAGGTCTCACGCGTTCACTGGCCTTGGGACAAGACAACAGTGCTGACCCCCACACGTTCATTAGCCTCGTGATTTGGTGTAGGCATGCAGGTAAAAAGCTACTCAGGGCCCCATCGAAGGACACCTTCTAGGCGGGTAAGAGATTGCTGTGCGCATGATTTACAATCAAATCCGACGGATTTTCAAAAGATCGTGGTCCCAGCCTGTGGGGGGATTACACTAGCTTTTGCTATCCCATTTTTCATCAGTCAACGAGCAAGAAAGCCGCTTTATAACCCAATAACCTCCCCCAAGACAACCTTACAGTACAATTTACACGTCCTTCAAAGTGTAGCTAGCTAGCTGAATCATGGTTGAATGGGATATTAAACTAGCGTTGAGTCGATTCATGCAATTGCAAGCTGAGCCAAGAAAGAAAAAGGGTTAAATAAAATCATGATTGAGCCAATATGGTCACTGACATAAGTCATGATTTGAATTTCTGCCCGTCTCTCTCTATCTCTTTGTCTGCCTCTGTTTTATCTCTATATATGTTGTCCCATCCTTTCACCGTTGTGCTCTACCAAAACCAAAAGGCTGTTCAAGCTCAAGCCATTTTCTACACTCTTCTGTTTTGCTTTTTCTCATAAACCAAACACACTAGGGAGATAAACCAGAAAGGAGGAGGAAAAAAAGGACAGGAGATGGGGGACAAAAATGATGGTTTGGGGTTAAGTTTGAGATTGGGATGTGGTCAGAATCAACCTTCTTTGAAGTTAAATCCCATGCCTTTAGCTTCACCCTGCATGCAAAACATTCAGCAGAGGAACATTTGGAATGAGCTGTTTCGGTCTTCTGGTATTTCTTATCTTTTTTCTGTTTCTTAGTTACATGAAATCTTAATATGCTAAGATCTGATGTTTTATTGACGTTATGTTGCCAATGGGGTTTGTCATGTTACATTTTTTTAGCGTTTTGTGATTAACCATATGCCTGCAGAACGACAGTTGGATACAAGATCGGTTCTTGGTGGAATTGATGTGAACCGAGCACCAGCAACGACTGAATGCGAGGAGGAAGGTGGGATCTCCTCGCCCAACAGCGCCGATTCTAATATAAGTGGGAAGAGAAATGAGAGAGACCCTGTGGGTGACGAAACAGAGGCTGAGCGACCCTCGTGTTCTCCATCCAGTGACGATGAAGATGGCGGCGGAGGCGACGATGATGCCTCGAGGAAGAAGCTTAGGCTTTCAAAGGAACAGTCGGTGGTGCTTGAAGAAACCTTCAAGGAACACAGCACCCTTAATCCAGTTAGTTAATTGTTTTTGTCTTTTAGTAAATATAGGCAGTTCAAGAATTCGATATTTGAAGTGAATGTCGAAGTGGTTGTGTTCAAAAACAGAAGCAAAAGTTGGCACTGGCAATGAAATTGAATCTGAGGCCTAGGCAAGTGGAGGTTTGGTTCCAGAACAGAAGAGCAAGGTAAGTTAATCATTTTTTTAATAATCCGAGTGATTACAACTTATACATCCTACATGTTGCATATGGCATACGCAACTATTCGAACCCGATTTTTTACGGGAAACAACATTATTTAACTAATAGCTAAGGGTATTATGATGGAAAGTGGACAATTAAGCATTTTCTTTGGTGCACGCACAGGACAAAGTTGAAGCGGACGGAAGCCGACTGTGAGTATCTAAAACGATGTTGCGACAATCTGACAGAGGAAAACAGAAGGTTGCAGAAGGAAGTGCAAGAGCTTAGAGCATTAAAACTCTCTCCACAGCTTAATATGCGCATCAACCCTCCCACAACCCTCACCATGTGCCCTTCTTGTGAACGTGTATCTTCGTCTTCATCTTCTGCCGCCTCCACCCCAAAGCATCACCACCTGGGTCCCGGTCGTCAACGACCGGTGTCCGTTAGTCCTTGGGCCGCATTGCCATTGCCCATTACTCATCAATCATTCAATGACCCTGCTTCTAGATCATAGTTTGAATATGTTTGGAGAACAGATACCACCAAAATAGTGTCCCCAAGGGAACGAATCAGCTTCTCATGGATCTTAAGGAACAATGTGCACGTCTTGAAAGCAGTTGTGTCCCCATACATGTAACATTTTATCGGAGAATACTCAGCAATGTAAGTCGATGGATATTAAGACTTCTACATATGTGTCGTTGTTCAGTTATCCCGTACACATAAAATTATGTTTTTTTCTTATTATTTTGTTTTTCATTTTATTTATGAATGACGTTAACGCTAAAGTTTTCGTCTGGAAAATCTATCGCGTTAATAAAGATACACCTACAAATCATGCTTTTAAAGTATACTTCTTACGTATGCATTTTTATTGAAAAGATAAATATTTTTCAAACAAAATTACATGAGTATAATTTAACTAAATAAATATAAAAAGGTATTATTTCCAAAATATTATCAAAGAGGGACATACTAGTAATGGTGGAAATGAGACTAGATAAATTGTGAATTATTCGTGTTTGACTCGATTAAAACTTGGACCATTCTTGAATCGAATAGGTTTGACTCGAACTCAAACTCTACTTAAATTCTTAAAGAGTCGAAGTGAGCTACTTCATATACAACTTGAGAAACTTGCCAACAACTTGAAAAAAATGAAATTTTAAAATTAAATTATTAATAATATTATCATTTAAAATTTATTTTAATAAGAAAATACAATATAAGACTTGTATATATAAGATTCAAGTTCAAACTCGAGTTTGAGATTCATTCAAATTATATGAGAATATTTTGAGTTTAAATTTTTACGAGCTTGAGTTGAGTTTCATTCTATTTTGAGTTTAAGTTAAACTTGACAAATTTAAACTTGTGAATTTTTTAACCGAGTTGAACATAATTTTACATATTTTAAATTGAATCGAACTGGCAATTCTCAATTCCATTCTTTTACGGACGTACATACCAGTATAATTAAGGAAAATCCATTGAAACGACGTGGTTCAAACCTTCTACCCAAAAGGACCACGGTTGTTCTCTTTACCGGTCCAATAACAGAGCGACAATGCAATGTCGTTGTAAAAGGCCAATTATGTCATTTGATTCAACGGTCCCGAAATTAGTACAATAGTTCTTAATTTTTTTATTTTAATTAACTGGACTCTCTTTGCAACCGAACTATTATTTCCTTGTTTTCAAAGTCTTCCTTTCTTGCAGCAATCAAAGTATTGTTAAGTGTCCTCTTTTTATCCTCGTTTTCACCAAAAAGAAGAGAAACCCAACAAAACAAGCTGAATCAGAGAAGCTTTTGTTCTTTAATAATGGCGGATTTATACCCTCCCTTCCCGACCAGACCCTCCACAAAGGCTAACCCCATACACAGAAACGATAGAAGTAATAACTACACGCGCCGTTTTCTTGGTAAGTTCCTGTTTTTCACTTTCGTTCTCATCGCAATCCCATTGTTCCCTCCCTAAACTCCAGATTTCATCAACCAAACAGTGCTCAACAAGTTTTGGGAACTCCTCCATCTATTGTTCATCGGCATTGCTGTTTCTTATGGCTTGTTTGGTCGTAGATCAAATGCTGATAATGTTAGTCATGAATATTCTCACTCGTATGCTTCTGGAATTTCCCATTTTTCGTCTGTTTTTGAAGATGATTTTGATCATTCGATATGCTATAGTGTACATGGCAAAGCTGGGTCTTTTAATGTTAAAAATGGTAGCTTTGAGAGCCCTTACGTGGAAAATGTTGTTCAAGCTTGGAGTTCAAAGTGCGTTCTAGGGGAACACATGGTTGTATTGGCTCGACCGCATTGTGAATTGGTTTCGTTTGTAGATCATAAACCCTTGGGGTTGCCTGTTAGGAGCTTAAAATCCGGGGTTGAATTTGGCACTGGATCAAGTGAGTTCTCTGGTACAAATGTGGTGGATTCGTCTGATAGTTCTGATAAGAGTGAAGGTGAGAGTTCTAGTGATTTAGGGTCTGAAAGTTTGGAAGGAAAGTATAACGAGAATGATGTTTTGGATTCTCCGATCCCTTGGCGGTCGAGATCTGTAAGGATGCTACAAAGAGTTGGCGGCGGCGGTGCCACTCGGGCTTCTCATTTTAGGCCTCTCTCAGTTGATGAAACTCAATTTCAATCACTCAAATCACGGTCTTTCTATTCGGAACTCAGTCCACATTCACCGAGTAGCTTATCTCCCTCACATTCTAGTTCACCGGAATCACTGAATTCCGATGAATTGAAGTAATTCAGTGACAACAAAAAGGATGATTCATCAAATGGTACTAAAGAACGGATTTCAGATTATCCCCTGAAATTTGATGCAAAACCAGTAGCTCCCTCTAAAGCTTCCTCGAGACGAAAGTCGTTTCGGAGCTTTAGAGGTAGTGGCAATACCAGAGGTGAAAGTTAGCTGAATTTCGGTCATTATAATCTCTCAGTTGGGTTCAAAAGGCAATATCTTGGAGGTAACTCTAGCATGCAAAACCCGACATTTTCCAAGAACCAGAACCGAGAACAACGGGAGTGTTCGGAGTCGGAGAAAGATGATGAAGATTTCCGAGTAAGCTCGGATGAAGATTTCCGAGTAAGCTCGGATGAAGAAACCATATCCGGGACTTTGAGTGTAGCGGGAAGTGATAGTTATGTGGTTGATAGGAAGGCTGGTGAGTTCATAGCCAAGTTCAGAGAGCAGGTTAGGCTTCAAAGAACAACATCAATTGATTCACTAAAAGGGCTCAAGCCATCTGGTAATTTTTTCAGATGAAAATTATTCTATCATGTCTTACTTGACATGATATAGGTGAAATTTGAAAATAAGATTTATTTTCTCTCTTTGTTTGATCAAGTTTATGCAGAACCATATATTCAATTGCTACAACGTGTTTTGAATAATTCATTGAGTTTTACTTTTATGGATGAGAATGATATGACCATAACAATGTCTCTATCACTAATTCACTATGCTCGGCAACTGTTATTTTGTGGTTCAGAATTTTAAAAGTCATTAAATAACAAATTTATTAGGATGAAAATTAGGTCAGAGGGTTCATCTCTAAAATAGAATTTTATAATATTTTATTTAAATTAATTATTTAATAGATTAAAAATCAATAGTTAAACCCCAAACAAATTTAAAAAATATAATTAACTATATAGTTATAAATAATTATGTACAAATCATTCAATCATCACTTTTAACTAAGGATGGATCGAGGGAGGCAATCGTTATTGAAAATTTCAAATTCTTCATCTAATTTCAAATTCCCAAACAAATTTAAAAAATATAATTAACTATATAGTTATAAATAATTATGTACAAATCATTCAATCATCACTTTTAACTAAGGATGGATCGAGGGAGGCAATCGTTATTGAAAATTTCAAATTCTCATCTAATTTCAAATTCATACTAAATGAAGTAAAAAAATTGATACCAACTTTCTCCAAAATGTAAATAGGCAAGTAAATTCAAACCAACCACCACCAATTTGATATTTCGATAGCTACACCATGTTATTATTTATTATAAAAAATAGAAAACTATATTATCTTTGAATAAAATTATAGAAAAGTTATTTCTTTGACTATAAATAAATAACATTTAACTTATTATTTTACTGTTCTCATGTCTCACTATATAAATTGATATGAACGTAATATAATTCATTATTAGAATATTAATTAAAATCTTATATAATTATGTTATGATGGTCTAATATATTTTTAATTTTTTATAAAATAAAATTAAATAATGAATAAAAAATATTATCTTATGCAGTCAGTAAATTTTTTAGATCTTTATAAACAAATTAATAAGATATATTTTCTCTTTCTAAAAACAAAAATATATTATTGAGAAAGTTAAAAACGAGTAAAAGAAATCATTATTAGGTTTATTTTGTAGTATTAACATAAAATGGACTACCAGAAATCATATTTTTTTGGACTGAATTATATTAATAAATACGTCAACCACTTTGTTTTTTTTATAACCACGCATTTTTTATTTATAAATCGACTAATCTGGATCAAATACGACAGAGATAAGTGCGTCTCTCTAAACCCAATTTACTTCATTCGCAAATGTCGAAATTTAAACTCCTGACCTCAAGGACAGAGCCAATATTACTTTTTAATAGGGGCTGAAATATTGAATTTTTTAACAAAAATATAATGACTTATTAAGTATTTATATTCAAAATTCAGAAAATAATATGTCTTTGTCTAATATTTAAACTTAAAATGATCTAAATCATTATTAGATCAAAAATTTTGAAACATGAGATTATTCATCTTTAATTTGCTCTTAACTTAATTAATTATTTAAAGAAAATTATATTTTTTAATTTAAATATTTAATTTTACATGAACAAAAATAATAATAAACCAAAATTTAATGAATGTATAATTTTTTATGGGAATCGAGGTCCCTTTAATCCCTAAAGAAGCTTCGTCCCTATTTGTTCTTAATAAATTTAATATTTTATCCCACTGGAACAGTTATACACGTCAACCATTTTCTCATTGAATTATAATAAGATCGAAGAATTAGGGAATGTTTGTTTACTGTTGAATGGTGAATCGTTCAACATTCAGCGTGTTTGATTCTCACTTCTGAATGAAGACTGTGTTGAATGATTCAGCAAAACACTGCTGAATGATTCAGCAAAACACTGTTGAATGATTCAGCATTAAAGTACATTCTGAATGATTCAGAACTATTATCAAACAACATGTCATATTCAGAGCTAATTCATACATGACCTTTGAATCATTCAGGCAATTGAATCATTCAGCGCTTAATCATTTTGATTTAATCAAACAGCCCCTTAGGGGGTGTTTGGATAAAGGAATGTGAGATTCCCATGGGAATGGAATACACATTCCTATGTTTGGTTGGTTGAGAATCTCATTTCCGGTAATGTTTTATTACCAATAGTAGATTTTTTTTGAGTATATTAATGTAAATGTCATTACCTCCATTTCCTTATGTATTGCAACATTACCGACGTTTTGGACTAAAATGCCCTTAAAAAAATTTTCTTCAAAAATATCATTCTTTTGTCATTGAATAATAAAAATTCTACAAATATTAAATTACAAATTTATCCTTAAAATATTTTAGATTTACAAAAAAAATCTATAATTAAAATTTTATATGAAGTTTAGGGGTTAAAAAAAATTTACCCTTTCATTAAACCTTTTTATATTTTAAATTTTGTAAAAAATATTATGAATTTAATTTTTTTAAAGAAAATATATAAATATTTTCCAATTTGTTAAAAAAATAAATATATAATAAAGACAATTTGGTCAAATATACATTCCAATAATCTTTTATTCATTTAACAAAACACTATAATCTTACATTCCTGCTAAACCAACCAAACACAAAATACAACATTCTCATTAATCTTATTCCCTTGTAATCTTACATTCTCACTGGTAATCTTATATTTTGTGAACCAAACGCACCCTTAGGGTGTGTTTGGTTGGGGGAATGTGAAATTCCCATGGGAATGAAATCCATATTCACCGTTTGGTTGGCCGGGAATGTCATTCCCGGTAATCTTACCTTACCAATAGTGGATTTTTTGGGTATATTACCGGGAATGTCATTACATCCATTTCTTTAGGTATTGTTGGATTACCAGTGTTTTAGACTAAAATGCCCTTAAAAAAATTCTTTAAAAAATATATTTATTCTGTCATTGAATAATAAAAATTTTACGAAGGTTAAATTATAAATTTATCTTTAAACTATTTTATATTTATAAAAAAAATCTATAATTAAAATTTTATATGAAGTTCAGGGGTTAAAATAAAATTTTACCCTTTCATTAAACCTTTTTATATTTTAATTTTATAAAAATATATATATATATTTTATGAATTTAAATTTTTTAAAGAAAATATATAAATACTTTCTAACTTGTTAAAAAATAAATATATAATAAGGTAATTTGTTCAAATATATATTTTAATAATCTTTTTTCTTTTAACCAAACACGGTAATCTTACCTTCCTGCTAAACCAACCAAACATAAAATACAATATTCCCAATAATCTTATTCTATGATAATCTTTTATTCCCACTGATAATCTTTTATTCACACTAATAATCTTATATTCCGTGAACCAAACGTACATTTAGTATTTGGTTCACGAGATTGGTGCGTCATCACTTTATCCGGATAACGTCGTCGTTTTAAGATGGTCCCCGGCCCCGCTGTGGCGTTAGGTTTTCGAGTTTCCTTAATGAAGGAGATTAGAAATTAATTACACCTTAATCCAAATCTAAATTACGGAGCGTCAGTTTCCTAGGAGGTTGTTGGAGAAAGGAGAGGAGGGAAAAAGTAACTGACTCTGCAAGAAAAGGGCCAAAATTAATGCTTTGTATTTTAAATCCTTTTATTTCGAATTCGTTTCACTTGGCGTTTCTTCTTTATTTTCTTTCCTCCACCCTCAGAAAATTTCTCTTTCCCCCTTTATTTTATCTTAATTTTCAAGAGTATGCATATTTCTAGGTCAAACATGTTTTCATCTTCCCATAGTTGGAAATTGCTTTAAGATCTCAATTTCTTTTGTTTGATTAAAGTTTTCATCTGTTTGAGTCGATGGTCGTTTTCGTTTTTTTTTTCTCTTCTTATTTCCATGTTATTCTCTTTGTAGATTCCAGTTAGTAATTTAGATCAAAGAATACTTTATCTTCTTGTTAGTTTGAGTGTTTTTTGTTTGATTTTAGGGTTCAACGGTAATTCTCTCTATTTTTTTTAAATGTATGTATCTTTGTGAATCAATCGAGAGGAAAAAGAAAGAAAAGAAAAATATGCATATTGAAGAATTGAAGGAAGGGGGGCACCAGGATCAAGATCAGAGTCAGTTGTGTGGAGATAGCCTGGTTGTTTGGGATGCAAAGCGGGTTTTTGTGGGAGCTGGAGCTCGGGCTCTTTTTTATCCAACGTTGTTGTACAATCTTGTCAGGAACAAGATCCAGTCTGAATTTAGGTGGTGGGATAGAGTTGATGAGGTATAATATAACATTTTTTATGAAATTTAATTTGCTCTTGTGTTTCCCCTCTTTTGACAAATATAGTGAATCATGCCTCAAAACAATGAATTATTGAAGTATTTTTGTTGCAATTTGTTCGGCTATTGGGCAAGGGAAGGGGGAAGTAGGGGTTTGTATCTTATTTATCATATATATATTTTTGTTGAATGTAGCTTAGTTTTCCAGGAACCCTAGTTGTTTGGTTTGATTATACTGATGAGTGATGACGGAAGTTAATTGGATTGTTTGCGAATATCTGTTAAATCCTTTTCTGTATCCCACCTTTTCTTTGATTAAGCTTTTGTTTTGCTATGAATTATGCTGACTATGCATGTTTTATGGTTATGTGCTAAATTCTTTTTCTCTCACTGCCTTGAGTTCAGTTTATTTTGTTAGGTGCTGTGCCTTTCCCTGCCGATGTTCCGCTGTTGAAGGATCTTGGTGTCTCTGGAGTTGTGACCTTAAATGAACCATATGAAACTCTGGTCCCAACATCGCTATATCATGTGAGTGCTATTTTGTTGTCGCTATATCTTGGAACGTGATATATGTTCAAATGAAAAATCACAAAATTTTAGATAATAGTTGTTTCATTGGAAATATACCTACTCAACCTTGAAAAGCTAATTAATCTGAGCAATCTTTTAGTGAGTGGGAAGTTCAGATGTTGAAGCCAGAGCCCTTTAAGTTGAACACGGTTTCATCTTTATCTTCAAGGTAGTAGTGTGTATATTAGGTATGATAAGAACAGCAGAGTCAATGGGATATTTTTTTTATATCCAATTCGCAGGTTAAGGAGGCTAATTTCTTTCAATGAAGAAGCATTTTAGAAATGCTTCATGTTACTTTCTAGTTTTCTATCTGAAACATTTTTGTTATTCAGTCATAGATATGCCTAAAAGATCAAATGTTCACTATTTTTGTTCGGTAGGCTCACGACATCGATCATTTGGTGATTCCTACAAGAGACTATCTTTTTGCTCCATCATTTGTCGATATTTGCCAAGCTGTATGTTTCATACATGGTACGTTTCTTCTTGCCTTTATTTTTTGTAGGGTGTGTTCTTTTCTGTTAAGTCGTAGCACATTTACTTGTTTTTTGTTCTATGAAGAGAATTCATCTGTTGGAAAGACCACTTATGTTCACTGCAAGGCTGGTCGAGGGCGCAGCACAACCATTGTCCTCTGCTACCTGGTATGTGATGAGTAAAAAGTCAAATTTAATTTTTCCAAGTTACTTTATAAATCAATAAACCTATAAAAAAGTTCACACACGCACATATATATATGTATATATAACACAGGTGGAACACAGGCATATGACACCTGATGCAGCTTATGAATATGTGAGATCTATCAGACCCAGGGTACTTCTGGCTCCTGCACAGCAGCAGGTATTGCCTATTGGATTTATTCGATGTTGTTTTGCACTTATTGAAGTGGCCGATAACTTCTGGGATTTTTTTGGTTCATATTATCTATTTCTGTTAAATGTAGGCTGTTCAAGAGTACTATCTCCACAAGGTGAAAAATAATGGAATGCCTGTAAGCTCTTGCTGCATGATAGTAAAGAAAACCCTAACTGTACCTGCAAAAGAGGATACAGCCGTCTTCGATGATGACTCTGTAGTTGTTGTAACAGAGTCAGACCTCGATGGATATGATACTAGCTTTGAGACAGATGTGTTGAGTGAAGAGATGTTGGGTGAGGGAACCCTGTCTGTCAGGTTGCAGGTTGCTAGTCATTCGGCTATGGCCAAACTTTCATGCCTATGGCTTCGTTGCCGTGCGGATGAAAAGTCTTCTAGGAAGCTATTGAGCAGTCTTGGTATCGACATTCGGGTTTATTGAGTTTTCGGTGTAATCAAGTCAAGCTGTTAATTTGAGTCTTTTTTTGTGTAAACTTTTCAATTTTGTTTTTACAAAGTGCCTTGTGTTCATTTCGTTTTCGGTTCGGTTATTCCAGAGAATGGGGTATTTAATATTTGATTCCGGTTTGACTCGAAAGTTGAGAGGGTCATGGAAGAGGGGATAGAGAGCAGGGTCATGGAAGAGGGGATAGAGAGCAGGGTCATGGAAGAGAGGATATAGAGCAAGTTTAGTTTTCATATGTTTTCCGAGGCATAGAGATTGTGGAAGCATGCTTGGTTTCATTGGTTGGCAATGGCAGGGTGTTGCATGAAAATGCTTCAATTTTACTGCAAAATGTTTAGTTGTGTAAGACAAGGAAAGTGTTCCATGTTTGTAAATGCTCTCTTCTTATTCTTCTTCTTCCTGATAGCAATAAACATAGAAGCTCTACTCCCAAAGTTTTCCATGCACCTCAATTTCTTGACCGACTCCTTTGGTTTTCCTTGTGAATATGCAGAAATCATTATATACCACACAACGTCCTTTTCAGGCATATTTTCAAATACAAATCTTGCATCTTTGAGACTACCTAGTTTTGAATACACTGATAACAAAGCAGTATTCACAGACAAATCCTTAAATCACTACCTAGAACCAAACAATTAACAGTTTTTCCTGCTCTCAAAGAACCAAAACTGAATGGATCGATAACATAAAGGATCGAAATCACGATTTTTTAAACCAGTGATCAAAATCAGTCGGACCGAAAATATAAGAGACCATCCGTATAGTTTACCCGGAAATTATTTATAATAAACTAAGCCAATACAACTTGGATTTGAAAGTCTTCCAAGTTTATTTTTTTCATTCCAGCAAATATTTTTTAATATTTAAATAATCTCACCTAATTGTCTTGGGTCATGCCCGGTCGATAAATTTTGCTTGACCGATATTTGATTAATTCTTTTAAGGTGCCAGGAAAATCATGTTTAACATTTTTATAGAAGTCAACTTGAATTTGAATAGATTATTTTAGGGTAGAGTACACAAATGTTCATCTGATTACATGATATTATTTTGTTGAGTCTCTTGACTATTAAAAATTACAAAATAGTCTTTCAACTATAGAGTGTTGTTTTGTTGAGTCATCAACTATTTAAAGTTATAAAATGATCAGTCAACTATTTATATGTTCTAAACTTGTTTGTTTTTAAACTTGACGATCGTCTGAGTTGCACATTAATGTGTTGATTAAAATATAATAAAATCATATTTTAATGATATATTGTATCGTCATTACTTTCAAGCACTGACTAGATGACATTGTGTTTCAAATAATGTCTCGACGACATAATATAAATGGAGAGTCGGTCCACAACATACAAATCAAATAGTTATAAGATTATATTTTATCATATCCCCATCAATATATTAACGTCTAGCTCAGACGGTCGTCAAATTTTTAACATAAAATGATGAGTTTAAAACATATGAATAGTCAGGTGACCAATTTGTAACTTTTAATAATCAGGGGATTCAATAAAATATTACTTATAATTAAGAAATCATTTTATGATTTTTAATAATTATGAGAGCCAACGAAATAATATCCTCAAAGTGTAATCTACGCACTACTGTACTTAATCCATTGTTTTAAGCTCTGTTTTGAAAATCCGACCGGATCGGTCGGTTTAACCGAAAATCGTTGCTTAGTCCGGTTCAATCTAAACCGGTTGAACCGCTATTAGTGAATCGGTCAGAACCGTTGAACCGTTTGAACCGGACCGGCTGAAAACCGGAAAAAATCGGGATTTTTGCTTTTTTTTAAAAAAATAAACCAAACAACGTCGTTTGTTAAACGAGCCAAGTCGAACTCGAGTATTGTTAAGCTCGACTCGAACTTGAAAACTTTAAAAGTAAGCTCAACTCAACTCAAACTCACAAGCTAAAAATTATCAAGTTCAACTCAAACTCGAAATATAATATTGAAACTTGAACTCAAAAAGGCTTGAACTCAAAAAAAAATTAGAAGCTTGATTGAAGCCTAAAATTCGAGCTTGATTGAAGTGAACGAATAGTTCACTCAGTGCTCACCAAAAGGCTCCATGATTTTGAATGCCAAATGACCTCTATTATTTATAGAAGTTAGTTGTGATGCGCTTTTATGTTTCTTAGCAATGTGAGATTGTTTTGTTCTCATATTTTTACTCTTTAGACTTTTGGGATGTTCTTCTATGTTTCTTAGCCATGTGATATTGTTTTTAAAAAAAAATTAAATTAAACCAAACAATATCATTTTGTTATGATTTTTTTAAGCCCAAATTTATTTTTTAATTATAGTTATATAATTATATTTATTATTTAATATGTTTTACCTTAAATATTGTGTTGTAGTTAATTTGAATCATTTTGTTTCACTTGATTTTATGGTTTTTAACTTATATATGTTATGACTTGCTTTGAATATGACTTGTGATATAAAAAAAATATTTTTTATTAAATATTTTTGATATTTTTATTTAATTTTTTAAATAATTATGACGTCGTCCGGTTCTTCCGACCGGTCGGACCGGTTCAACCGGTTGAACCAGTGAACCGATAACATGATCGGTTCGCTAACCGATCCGGTTCTAAAAACCATGGTTTTAAGTATATTTAATTTTAAGTGTAATCTATGGGGTCAAAGGGATAATTTGACCCAACAATTTTAGTTGAAATATTGGGTCAGATTTGACTCACCAGCGCCAACGAAAAGCGACAGCAGATGTGGACTCACCGTTAACAACAACCATGACACCACAGCGTTATCTGAACAACATACAATTCCATCGTATTATTGTCTTCCCATGTGAAATGGAATTCTGATTTTAACAAGCAACATTTAATATGTAATATACAAATTCATGCAATATCAAAATATCTTAACAATTAAAGGAATTGTTGTTATCCCTTGAAGTCTTAGATTCGAGTATCAAAACCGTTTAAGATATTTCAATCCTGAACAAAAACTCAAAAATAGATCCTTATAAAATAAAAGTATATTTCATTACTTCGAAAAAATTAACCTAATATGACATAAATAAACCATAGAAAAATGGTTAAATTTTGACAAAACACATCATTAATTTTAATATTTTATTAAGTAAATACCTTAAATACAACTAAGAGAAAATAAATATAAAAAATTGAATCTAGATATGATACGTAGCTTGATTTTGAATAATAAATAAATATAAAGAATTGTGTATTACTTTATCGCTAGATTAAGATTAGAGAGACTAAAAATTAAAGAATATTTAATAAATTGAATAATGAGATATGAAAAAGAGAAAAATATGATTAAATTTAATTCAAAATTTAATGAATTAATATGAGAAATACAAGAAGAGGGTAAAAAACTAAAAAAAAATTGAAAATAAAAATTGGTAGACCTAATTATAAATATAAAAGAATTGAGAACCCTAATTATATATACAAAGAACTAATCATTTATTATCAAATGATTGAAAGTCTACAATACGTAATATTTCACTCAAATTTATATAATAAGAAAAGAATTTTATGTTTTTGTTTTGGTCATTGTTGTTTTATTAATTTAAAAGAATCGTACACAAATAATTCAGTTTCCGGGGGGTAAAAGAAGGATATAATCATATAACATGTGATTAAAATGATAGTCCAAGTTGAATGGCGGAGGAAGAGGAGCATTCATGGAAATGTATTGAACAAAGACACCATTGTTTCATGTCCTCCCCCTATAAAACCACAACCCTTAGCAACTTCTCACCCACACTGTCAAAATATCATACCAAGATTCTATTTTAGAACAGAGAAAAGAAAAGGAATGAAAAACAATGAGGAGAATGTTGGATATATGAACTGCAAAACTACACCGTTAGCACTGACTGAAAATATAAACAGTAATTAAGAAGAACAGATTCGTAAACCGTGTCGTGGTAAGAACCACTGTCTTAGAAACGAATTCGCCTCGATGTGTGTAATCGCTGCAGTAGGCGGACCGTCCCCCGAGGTTAACACGGTCGCTCCGAATTACGTACACCCGAAACCGGAGTGGACTGCTGGTGGTATTGCACTTCTGATCGGAAAGCACTCAGAGAGAACTCACAGAGAGAACTTTAGAAAACACTTTGGTAAGTGAATTGTGAATGTTTTGGAGTGAGTTGAGAAGCTGAATATAGCTCTCTATTTATAGGCTAGAAATAGGGTTAAAGTCGTCCATAAAATTTCAGGATTAAACCTCTTATTTGTAACAGCTGAAATGACTAGATGAACCTGACTCAGAAATAGTCCAGGTTCATTGTATCATTATTCAGCTGTTATAACTCCCGAAATTATATCATGTAACCCCTGGAATTAAATCAAATAACTCCTGTAACTCCTGATATTAACAGCTTGTCTCCTCTGTACAAAGCTGTAAATCAGTCCAGGTACATCTTAACGTTTCTGATTTAATTTAGGAATAAACTGTTTAATTTCTGATAAAAAATAATTCAGCTGTTATTATTTGAAATTCAAACAGTCCTCAGCAGCCTATAAATATCAGTTGATATCTTTCACATTTTCCATTTGTTTCTTTCAAAGAGAAATTCCTCAAGAATTTTCTCTAAAAAGATAGTATCCGCGCGGACGTGTCGAAGACACGTATTACCACGACCACGACCACGACCTCGACCTCGACCACGACCACGACCACGACCACGAGCCGAGCCGAGCCGAGCCGTGCCGTGCCGTGCCGTGCCGAGCCGAGCCGAGACGAGACGGACGGACGGCGGCGGCGGTGCGCGAGAGCCCCCTTGTTCTCTATCACTCAACAAGGAAGTGGAATGTCAAGCCTTAAATACCATTCCCAATAGTGTTTCCAACACTATGTGGGATTGAGCATTACCAACATTCCCCCACTAATGCGAAAGAAATCTTCTGAAACTCGAAAACAAGCTTTCCAGAAGAGTAATAGCGAGATTAGTTGCTTAAGCACTAGTGAACATATCTGGAACTAGTACATAGTGATGATGAGCAATCCTTCTCTTAGATAAGTGAAACTAGTCTGGAACTTTCTAAGATCAGGGTAAACTCATAACACACAACTAACCCCTTCATCCACCTGAGTCCTCGATGTGTAAGATATACAAAAGTATATATTTGGCCATCTTACCTCAGGATTCTAGTAAGTGTGCTAGAAAAATAGCCCAACATTTTTCATAGAAGGCGGCTAACCCTTCTCACTTACATAGGTTATTTCATCAAGTTTATCTCAACATAAACCACCCTTTAAAAAGGAATATGAAATAATTAAGAGCTTTTATAATAGCTCAACCTCACAAAGGGTATGGTGACTTTTTTTCAAGTTCATTATAAATGAACCACCCAAACTCTGGGCTAAGAAGTCATTAAGAATAAATATTCAACCTCATTTATCGGTAAATTCAATAAGTCCTTCTCACTAGAACCATCCAAATACTTGGATTTGAATTTATTAAGAGTTTAACAAACTCAACCTTTCTGTCGGTAAGTTCATCATTTCCTACCCACTCACTCTGGGTTATGAACTTATTAAGAATAGATATTCAGCCAAAATCGGTAAATTCATCAAGTCTTTCTCACTAAGACCACCCAAAGCCTGGGCTATGAATTTATTAAGAGCAATTAAGCTCATCCTGGGCATGCACATTATTCATCATAGGGATAGGCAGTAGGAATGTGCACTATGAGTCTTTCCATGGTTTCGTTTGACCACATGGAACTTAGATAACTAAGTTTGGTATCCACCATGAATTCCTCAACCAATGGGCTTTAGACCCATCCCCCTCGACGAATCTAGGACCAGCTTCCGACTTAACCCTTTGGTAAGTGGATCTGCTAGGTTCCTTTCCGACTTCACATACTCTAAAGAGAGCACTCCATTCTTTATCAAGTGTCTAACTGATTCATGTCTTATGCGAATGTGTCTTTTCTTACCATTGTAAGCTTGGTTCTTAGCCACACATATCGCAGCTTGTGAATCACACAACAATGAAACTGGAGGAGTCGGTCTTCCCCACAACGGAATATCTGCTAACAAGCTTCTGAGCCACTCGGCTTCTTGCCCAGCTAGGTCAAGAGCTATAAACTCTGACTCCATGGTAGAACGAGCAATACAAGTCTGCTTTGATGATTTCCACGAGATCGCTGCTCCACCCAAAGTAAAAACATACCCGCTCGTAGAGCTTACCTCATCATTATCAGAAACCCAGTTGGCATCACAATATCCTTCCAATACCGCAGGAAAGCCAACAAACTCAAGTTTCCAATTCACAGTACCCTTAAGATACTTCAGTAAGCGTTTAAGCGCAATCCAGTGCTCACCACTCGGATTATGAGTATATCTACTTAGTCTACTCACAGCATAAGCAATATCAGGCCGAGTATAGTTCATTAAGAACATTAAACTTCCGATTAATTTAGCATATTCAGTTTGGGAAACACTACTTCCTTTATTCTTAACTAGATGTATGCTAGGGTCATAAGGAGTTCGAACAGGGACGACATCAAAACTGTCAAATTTCTTTAGCACTTTCTCTATATAATGTGCTTGACATAAAGAAAATCCCTTCTCAGTTTTGGTAATTTTGACTCCTAAGATTACATCTACTTCTCCCAAATCTGTCATCTCAAACTTAGTGGACAAGAAATTTTTAACTTTGTTAATGGACTCAATGTTAGAACTGAAAATCAACATGTCGTCAACATAAAGACTTATGATAACACATTCAGTTTCAAACATCTTCGAATACACACAAGCATCCGAACCATTCACAACAAAACCAAAACTAAGAATAGTTTTATGAAATTTCTCATACCACTGTTTAGGAGCCTGCTTAAGTCCATAGAGTGACTTTTTGAGTCTACAAACTTTGCCTTCCATACCAGGTGCCTCAAAACCTAGTGGCTGCTCCATGTAAATCTCCTCATCTAGATCCCCATTCAAGAAAGCAGTCTTAACATCCATTTGATGTACCTGCAACTTATGAATAGAGGCTAGTGCAAATAATGCACGAATCGTTGAGATTTTTGTAACGGGAGAGTATGTATCAAAGTAGTCTAAACCAAACCTTTGAGTGAACCCTTTGACGACTAACCTTGCCTTGTATCGCTGAATCGAACCATCTGGCCTTAGTTTCTTCCGGAAGACCCATTTGTTGGAGATTGGTTTGAATCCCTTAGGCAAGTCAACTAATTCCCAAGTATGATTAGACATTATCGATTCTAGTTCATCATTAACAGCGCTTTTCCAAAAACTAGCATCGATAGATCTTATAGCTTCTTCAAAAGTTTTAGGATCCTCATCTAATAGAAAAATTTGAGCTATAGGATCTGAAATGAAGTCTAAATCATTTATCTCAGAAATAAAGGAAGTAATAAAGTCTGGTCCAAAAGAGGTTTCAACTCTTTGCCTTTTACTTCTTCTAGGCTCAAAATCAATTTGTTCAGAAGACCTAGCAGGTTTACTAGAAGAAGTTGATGGAATATATTCTATTTGTGTTTCAATATTTATTCTCGGTTCCTTTAAAGGAAAAGTATTTTCAAAGAAAACAGCATCTCTTGATTCACAAATAGAATAATCTTGTAAAAGCATGAATCTGTATGCAGCACTATTCGTAGCATACCCTATAAACACTGCATCAACGGTTTTAGGTCCGATGGTGGACTTCTTAAAGTCTGGCAAGCCCACTTTAGCCAGACACCCCCACACTTTCAGGTATTGTAAATTAGGAGCGTATCCTTTCCACAATTCATATGGGGTAGAATCTAATTTCTTATGAGGAACTCGGTTCAAGATATGAGTTGCCGATAGAATGGCCTCCCCCCATGTTATCAGATAACCCAGAACTTATTAGTAAAGAATTCATCATCTCTTTTAAAGTTCTATTTTTCCTTTCGGCTATACCATTCTGTTGAGGAAAATAGGGGGCTGAAGTTTCATGAATTATGCCATTCTTTTCACAAATATCTTTAAGAAATTAGATCCATATTCACCACCTCTATCAGATCTAACTCGTTTGATTCTCCTATCTAACTGATTTTCAACTTCTGCCTTATAAATAAGAAAGAAGTTTTCAGCTTCATCTTTAGTTCTTAGGAGATAAACTTTTGTATATCTTGAATAATCATCTACAAAAGTTATGTAGTAGTGTTTTCCTCCTTTACTTTCAATGTTTCTAAAATCTGCTAGATCAGTATGAATGAGTTCTAACAGTTCAGTCTTTCTATTAGAAACAGTCTTAAAGTGAGGTTTAGTATGCTTAGCTTCTACACAAATCTCACATTTGTTAAAGCTAGTTGTGTCTAGTTTAGGCAGAACATTCATATTCATTAATTTCTTTAAAGCATGAATATTCACGTGTCCTAATCTAGCATGCCACATATCAATGGATTCAACAATATAAGCAGAAGTGGTAGCTTTATTTTCATTAAATTGAGTTTCTATGACAAATAAACCATTGCTTAAAAACCCTTTCCCCACATAATCACCATTTCGGGAAAGTACAAGTTTATCTGCCTCAAAAACTAACTTAATGCCTGCCTTATTCAGAAGCCCACCACTTATCAAATTTCTACGCAAGGCAGGTACATACAGAACATTATTTAAAGCCAGAGTTTTACCAGAAGTCAGCTTGAGTAAACCTTGCCTTTGCCTAGCACTTCAGAGCTGCTAGAGTTCCCCATGTACACACGTTCACCAGTGTTTCCATCCTCGAACTCAGTGAAAAACTCCTTCCTTGCGCAGAAATGCTTCGAAGCGCCAGTGTCAACTACCCATTCTGAACTGTTCTCCACCAGATTAACTTCTGAGACCACCGCAGCAATGATCTCATCATCTTCTTCTACAACGTGCATCTGTGGCTTGTTGTCATTCTGGCGGTCTGAGCGGTGTTGGCATTGGTAAGCCTTGTGGCCAGGTAAACCGCAGACATAACACTTGAACGTCTTTCCTTCCGGTTTGGCCTTTCCTGACTTCTTGAAGTTGGTAGCCTTCTGTGGTTTCGTCTTTTTGTCTTGATTCCCACGTTTCATGATCTTCTTAAATTTGGACTCAACCAAGTTAGCTCTAAAAGATAATTACTCATAGAATTAGTAAGCTTATCTTTTAAACGGTTGGCTTCTTCAATCTTCATATGGCCCACAAGTTCTTCAGCGAAATGTCTCTCTTCTTATGCTTAAGAGAGTTACGGTAATCGGACCAGACTTGGGCAGTTTCTCAATGAGTACTTGGCTTGCAGCACCTCACACATTTGCATCCCTTCAGCGATGATGTCAGCGACTAAGTTCTCATAGTCATGGACTTGATCCATTATTGGCTTGTCGTCTGTCATCTGGAATTTGAGCCATCGCCGACAACGTACTTCTTGATCCCCGCATCATCCGCACCATACTTCTTGTCGAGAGTGTCCCATATTGCCTTGGCACTCTTTTCTCTAAGGAACATATCAAATAGTTTATTGACATGTGGCTGAGCAGATGTCCTCGTACCGTCTTATTATCCTTCTCGAATTTCTCGTAGGTAGCAGAGCGGCGGCGGCAGTTTGCTAAGGCATCATCATTGAGGACCGCATCACATCATTACCAACAGCTGGGGTTGGCGGCATGGTAGTGGTGGCTTGAGCAACACGTAATCAAGATCAAGTTGCTCGAAGAATATAAGAATTCTTTGGGACCACCTTCTATAGTTCTTTCCATCAGTGCATCGAGCTTGGAAAGATCGGGAATGAGTTTGCTCAAGGTGTCGACATGATGTTTATGGGAATTCTTATCTAATTGTT